>NW_015171598.1:78589-81422 GCF_001447785.1 Gekko japonicus
GCAGCAGTTTGGTCTATTACAGGGGTATGAGCCCCCCCAGTGCTGTAAATATGATGGAACGGAGAGAAGCCCTGAGTGGTGGTTGCCCTGGTGTGGTCCCACTGAAGGGATTTACAGGAGCCAGGAAATGTTTGCCTCTCGTTCCATTTCCTCGCCTTGCTTAGCCTGCGTCTTGGAAATGGACGTTAGTGCCTTGGCCAAGAGGTAGTAGCTGGGTGCAGCATGCAAGTCAGCAATGTTCAGAGCAGTGCTGGCTGCTTGCTGTGAAACGTTTCCTAACTGTGTCCTGCCCAGGACTCGGCCTTTACGAGTTTATTGGAAAGGCTTCGCTGGAGGGGACAAGGTCTTCTCCCTGCTCTATCATGTGTCCCAGGGCAACTCCGCATTGGCCTTTCCCACTGTTATTTTACAAAACCCACCTTGGAACAGAAATTCCCCTCTACACTGCATGCCACTTTTGCTTTCTTTGATCATCGGGTTTTATGGTGTAGTGTTTGGTGCAGTGGTTAAGTGCGCGGACTCTAATCTGGGAGAACCGGGATTGATACCAGTGCCTCCACTTGCAGCTGCTGGATGACCTTGGGCAAGCCATAGTTCTGTCTGAGCTGTTCTCTCGAGCAGTCCTCGAAAGAGCTCTCTCAGTCCCGCTTACCTCACAGGGTGTCTTGTGGGGAGGGGAAGGGAAAGGAGTTTGTAAGCCGCTCTGAGTGAAGGGCGGGGTATAAATCTAATCTCCTCTTCTCTTCTTCTTTTGGTACCTTCTGAATAGATTTATTTATGGCTGTTCGGTAGTGACTTTGCAGTCAGTACAGTGTTGCCCCCGGGGTGTCTGAATGTGGTTTTGAGCTGCACTTTATCCTCCCAGTTGAGAAAACGTGGAGCACACGCTAGATGCAAAATTGCCCCTCGTCTAGAGCCGCTTGGCCAGCATGGGAGTCGGCCTCATTCAGCACTGTCAGTCCCCCACGTCCTTCCTGATTCCCAGGGACCCAACTCCTGTCTCCCTACATGCCTAGCCTGGCCACCTTGGGTGGTGGGGTGAACAAGGGGCTCGTGAATTGAGCCTCCTAAAGGGGTGCGGGGGCCGTCGCGGGATGCCCAGCAGAGATGAAGATCGGAGGATGCTGCTACTGCTGCCTAGCTTCTGTTTTGGCACGTCGGATAAGGAAGGTGTGTGTGTGTGTGTGTGTGTGTGTGTGGGGTAGAGCACCAGTTTTGCATTGTCATAGCTCCAGGTTGTATTTCCAGAAAGAATCTTCTGGGGAGGAGCAAGGGGCGCTATGGAACGAGTGTTCTGGCCCACAGGCCCCAGAGAGCCGCTGCCAGCCTGATGTTTTGACTTCCACTGGGCCCCAATGTCATTCCCCTGGTTGATTCTTGCAACTAGCTAGGTTGCCAACCTCTAGGCGGGGCCTGGAGACCTCCTGGAATTATAGCTCATCTCTGGATGAGGTGAGTTCCCCTGGAGAGAATGGCTGCTGGGTGAGGGGGGGGGGCCTCTATGGCATTATACCCCGCTGAGGTCTCTCCCCTGCCCAAGCTCCACCCAGAAATTTCCCAAGGCGGCCAGCCTAACAACAACCCAGTGAGGGTGGGTGTGTCTGTGTGAGAGCCCATTGTCACCCAGTGAGCTTCCATGGAGGGAGCAAGGCTTTAGGGTTGTTGGGTGGGTCCCCCTGGCAGGGGGTGAGGGAGGGAGGGTTGCCAGATCCAGGTTGGGAAACTCTTGGAGGTTTCGGGATGGAGCCAGGGGAGGACAGGGACCCCAGGAGAGTAAAATGTCACAGAGTCCTCCCTCCAAAGCGTCCATTTTCTCCATGGGAACTGATCTCTGAAGTCTGGAGGTGAGCCGGAATTCCGGGGGATCCCCAGGCCCCACCTGGAGGTTGGCATCCCTACCTGGCTGTCATGAATTCCTGTTGGGTGATAGTGAGATATTGGAAAAAAAAATGGTATTTAGCAGAGAGAAGTTAGTCCAGCAGAGCCAGAGTAAAATAATTCAGACTGAGAGTCCATGTGTGATTAAAATATAAAGTTTTTACTAAATTCCAGCATGGGGAAGGGTAACTGGGATGAAAATAACAACAGAGCAAAATCTACTACATCCTTACTCTACAAAGACACAACTAGAAGAGAGTGAGTATGGCTACTCTTCTTCTTCTTCTTCAGAACACCAAAGAAAGACGGGAAGAGAGCCATAAAATGGTAATACACCTTGACACTTTAGTCCCAATCAAATTCCTGGATCAGGGAGAAAATTCCCGGGCATTGTACAGCTAAAGAACATTGGTTACATGAGAAACATGTGACTTCCTGTGAGCAACATAAACATTTAACCCCAGATATACTGAGTGTTTTCAACTTGTAATACCCAACAATTCCACGCCTCTCACAGATTGGGGGATGCCAGCCCAGGCGTGGTCAGCAACAGGGGCTGGGATTTCGGCGTCCAGGTCCGAAAATTGCTCTTTTTCAAGAACAGCTCTGACAGAGCTAAGGCTTGCCCAAGGTCATCCAGCAGCTGCATGTGGAGGAGTGGGGAACCAAACCCGCTTCTCCCAGATTAGAGTCCGGCACTTCACCACTACACCAAACTGGCACCAAAAGGCCGCCTTGCGCCTCGTCCCTCGAGGGCTCCCTGCCGGGGCCCTTAGAAGCTCTGCGCCGCCGCCCTCCCCCTTGGCTTCCCCCCGCTGCACTTCCGACGGTTCGGAAAGAGAAGCCGCGAAAAGACGCAACGGAAACCGTGTTTCCTCCCCGGGGCCTGCAGCAGCGGCCCGTTTGCAGGGGGGGGGGGAGCCCCTTTTCTTCCAGCATCGCTCCCCCCCTCCTT
>NW_015171598.1:81488-89353 GCF_001447785.1 Gekko japonicus
CCTGTGAGCAACATAAACATTTAACCCCAGATATACTGAGTGTTTTCAACTTGTAATACCCAACAATTCCACGCCTCTCACAGATTGGGGGATGCCAGCCCAGGCGTGGTCAGCAACAGGGGCTGGGATTTCGGCGTCCAGGTCCGAAAATTGCTCTTTTTCAAGAACAGCTCTGACAGAGCTAAGGCTTGCCCAAGGTCATCCAGCAGCTGCATGTGGAGGAGTGGGGAACCAAACCCGCTTCTCCCAGATTAGAGTCCGGCACTTCACCACTACACCAAACTGGCACCAAAAGGCCGCCTTGCGCCTCGTCCCTCGAGGGCTCCCTGCCGGGGCCCCCGAGAAGCTCTGCACCGCCGCCGCCGCCGCCCTCCCCCTTGGCTTCCCCCCGCTGCAGTTCCGACGGTTCAAAAGAGAAGCCGCGAAGGGACGCAACGGAAACCGCGTTTCCACTGGGAAAAGATCCCGGTGGGGTCGCCGTGTGGGTTAGAAGCAATGCTCCCTCTAAGCTGTGGAGTCCTGTGAGCTCCTGGCATAAAAGTTGTAAGCGAGCGATGTGCCTGCTGCATACATCCGTTTGCCCTGGAGCCCTCCTTCCTGAGCCAAGGCCAAAATGTGTGAGCCGCAGGCTAAGAAACACTGAGCTAGCTCACACTAACTCGGCTCAGAGGGAACACTGGCAGAAGCTACAGAACAAACGTTGGAGTCCAGCGGGGCACCTTTGAGAGCAACCAGGTTTTATTCAAGGTATGAGCTTTTTGGTTTGTTTTGCACGCGGAAGCTTTCCCTTCGAATGAATAAAACTTGGTTGCTCCCAGCGGTGCCCCGCTGGGCTCCAACATTTGTTCAGGAACTGGCAAAAGGAAGCCTTCCGAACGTGTGTGGGGCTGGGGCGGAGGGGGGGTCAAATTGGACGGGACGGGACGGCCGGTGGGGAGCCCTTTGCAAACTCCGCTGAGCTCTGTGCAAAGGCGGGGCTTTGAAACACTTTGCCATTTCAGACTGCACCGCTTCCCCCCGCCGTTTTTCACCCGCGCGGGCGATCAGCGGCCTTTTTTTTTGAACATTCGCTTTAGAGCGCCATAGCACAACACTGCAGGCATTCCAATAGGGTTGATATAATGCTGTTGCGTTATACTGTTATACCGTTATAGCGCTATAACGATATAAAGCAAACATTTTTTTTAAAAGCCGGAGATCGCCCGCGCGGGCCAAAAACAGCATGAAAAAGCGCATCGGAACCGGGAGAGGAAACTGAAGACTACTTGGAAGTGGTTGACAGGTAAAATGCTTCAGCCCCATTTCCTAAATGGGACAGAAGCGTTTGTGTGTGAAATTACAAATATATTCCGGTAGGGAACCGGTTCTAAAACGGTTCTGTCTGAAATGATAGACCGGTTCCTACTAATGATAAACCGATTTGGAGCCAGTGCCGTGCAATGACAAATGCAAAAGGGAATCCCTCCCTGGGTTGAGTGCGGCTTCGTTCTCAGTCCGTCTGCAGAGGAATTGCTGCTCTGACCAGGGGCGGGTACATCTGCAAGACGCCTTGCCAACCTCCTGCTGATAGCTGGCCATTTCCCGGGACTGCAACTGGCCTCACTGCTGGGCCTCCTAGTGGCTCCTGGTCTTGTTGGCCACTGTGTGACACAGAGTGCTGGACTGTATGGGCCACTGGCCTGATCCATCATTGGCTTCTCTTATGTTCTTATGTTTGGGGCAGTGATGCTCTGTCTTCTTGGTTCTTGGAGGGCAACAGTGGGAGGGCTTCTAGTGTCCTGGCCCCACTGCTGGACCTCCTGATGGCACCTGGTGTTTTTGGCCACTGTTTGAAACAGAGTGTTGGACTGGATGGACCACTGGCTTGATCCAACATTGGCTTCTCTCTTATGTTCTTACTAGGGAGCAAAGCCCGTTGTGGACGGAGACAACGAGCGCCTAGAAAGGTAGGGTGGGTGGGTGGAAGAAGGAAGGAAGGAAGGAAGGAAGGAAGGAAGGAAGGAAGGAAGGAAGGAAGGAAGGAAGGAAGGAAGGAAGGAAGGAAGGGGGGAGAGAGAAAGAGAGAGAGAGAAAGGAAGAAAGTGGGGGGGGAGAGAAAAGAAGGAAGAAGGGGGGAGGCGGGGGCCCCCTGCAAAAGATTCTCCCATCAGTTGGGGGGGGAGAAGGAATCGCCGCCGTTGGGCTCCAATTGGGTGGGGGAGGGAAATGGGGCAGCAGTGAGGGGCGCATCGCCGCTGGCACGTTCGCACGCAGCATTCGCCTCCTGCCTTCTAGCCAATGGCATGGCAGCAGCCTTGAGCGGCAGCTGGCTTGCATTTTGTCTCCGCTCAGTCTTACACTGTGTCTTACTCAATTATATATAAGGGAGAGATGATCTTCAGGTCCGGGGCGGGGAATGGCTGCTTTGGAAGGTGGGCTGTAGGGTTATACCCCATTGAAGCCCCTCCTTTCCCAAAACCCCGCCCCTGGTATTTCCCAACCCAGAAATGGCTGCCCTAGCTGCAAGTTATTTCTAGGGGTGGGACCCAGAGTTACCACGATATTTATTTATTTATTACATTACTAGTCCTCCCTCCCCGCAAGCAGGCTCAGGGCAGATCACATTACTTGGCCAGTGTGCCAAGATTCATATAAAACATTTAAAACCATTTAAACAATCAACAAGTTTCAATCAAAGCGCGTAGGATCGGCTGGCATCATTTTCAAAATAAACGGAGCCCACCTGGGGAGAAGCCAGCAGCTCCCTAGCCAGAGGGAGGGCCATCGTGTCATGCTAGGATCTGGGTCATTAAAGTGTCATACTAGGATCTGGGTCAACGAGGTTTGAATTCTCACTTGTGCCGTGGAAGCTTGCTAACACCTTTGGGCCAGCCTCCCTCACAGGGTTGTTGTGAGAACAACATGGAGGAAAAGAGAACGGTGGAAGCGGCTTCAGTGAGAGAGGCGGAGGAGAGATGAAGTCATATTTAAAAGGCGGTAACTGGAGAATCAATGAACAGCTTGAGGGAGGAAGGGGACACCATTGACCTCCCTGCCCAGCGTGACGTCAGGATGGCTTTAAAAGGAGAATGCGGCATGGCTGTTAGTGGCAATGGCAGAATGAAGCCTCCAGAGGCAGTGTAGCCCTGAGTCCCTGTTGCTGGGGGGAGGGGCAAGAACCAAGGGAGGCCTTGGCCTCTGTGCCCTGCCTGGAGGCCCTCTTTGGCGCCCGTGGAAATCAGGATGCTGGCCTCTGTGGCCATTCGGCCTGATCTAGCTGAGGCCTGAACAGCGTGTCAGCTAAGAATCTCAACTTTAATTAATTAATTTTTTTTTAAAAAAATCAAGTTTCTAGTCCTCGTGCTTGGCAGTGAGTGTTTTGTAAGTGGCAAGACCTAAAGATCCTGGGGGAAAAGTCACAGGTGAATGAATGCCAAGGTAGAATAATAGAATCACAGAGTTGGAAGGGGCCCTACAGACCATCCAGTCCAACCCCCTGCCCAATGCAGGACCAGCCTAGAGCCTCTCTGACAAATATTTGTCCAGCCCCTTCTTGAAAGCTGCCAGTGATGGGGAGCTCACCACCTCCCTAGGCAGCTGATTCCGTCAAGCGTGTAGAACTGGTGCCTTGCACCACAGTGTTGGATGCTCTTAGCCTCCCGTGGGCGCTGTGGCTTTTGTGGGTCTGTGGCTGTTGTGACCATTTCACAGGTGGTAAACCAAAGGCTGAGAAATAGCAACTGGCCCTCTGGGTACCTCCTGCATTCTTGCTTGGGCAGCCCTTCGAATCCACTTCTCTCAGGCTGCTTAGCACTGCCATTCTGGCTCTTGTATTTATTTATTTATTTACTTAACCTACATAAATACTTCCTTGAGGTTCTTATGTCTGTCCTAAAGAAAAACAACATCGGAAAAGCCACTGGTAGAAACATCAATACTGAATAATTTAAAACGTGAATTCCGTAGCGATCAAACAGGCAATTAAGAAATCGCACAGAGAGTTCCAAGAAGAGAGATCCTTGGGCCTGGGGGGAGGGGGGGGGCGGGACCCACCAGAAAGAGCCAGTGTGGTGAGGTGGTTATAGTGTCAGACCTGGGGTCTAGAAGGCCCAGGTTCGAATCCCTGATTTGCCACAGAGCTTTGCTGGGTGACCTTGGGCCAGTCCTACACTTTTCAGCCTCGTTCTCTTGTGAAGATGGAATGGGGAAGGAGAACTGGATGTGCTTGCCCAGAACTACTGGGAGGGAGATAAAGATGCATAAATAGAAGATCTCAGGGTCAGCCTTGGCTAGTACTTGGAAGGGAGACCGTCAAGGAATACCAGGGCTGCGACAGAGAGGCAAGCGGAGGCAGAACCACCTCTGAAATGGCTCTTGCAAAAACGAGTCTAGCTTGCCACCTAGTGGGGCATAATGCTAAAAGAGCTAGAACTTCTGGCTGCCAGACAATCTTAGGATCTCCTGGTGTTGGGTATTACAAGTTGAAAACACTCAGTATATCTGGGGTTAAATGTTTGTTTATGTTACTCACTGGAAGTCTCATGTTTCTCATGTAACCAATGTTATTTAGATGTAGAATGCCCGGGAATTTTCTCCCTGATCTAGGGATTTGATTGGGACTAAAGTGTCAAGGTGTATTACCATTTTATGGCTTCTCTTCTTTTGTTTGGTGTTCTGAAGAAGAAGAAGAAGAAGAAGAAGAGTAGCCATAATCTCTCTCTTCTAGTTTTGTCTTTGTAGAGTAAGGATGTAGCCGATTTAGCTCTGTTGTTATTTTCATCCCAGTTACCCTTCCCATGCTAGAATTTAGTAAAAACTTTATATTTTAATCACACATGGACTCTCAGTCTGAATTATTTTACTCTGGCTCTGCTGGACTATCTTATCTCTGCTAAATACCATTTTTTCAATATCTCACTATCACCCAAAACCTGGCTATTCTACGATACGATAATAATAATAATTATTATTATTATTCTGGCTCTCTTGCTGCCACTTTAATTTGCCAGGTATTGGAGCAGGTTCCTGCTTTGCTGGGGCTGGAATGGCCTTCCTCTAAAGTACTGAAGGTGGTACGACGTAGCATGGAGAACCCAAACAAGGTCGTGAGAGGCAGAAGGAAAGAAAATGTTCCACCTTGTTTAAGCAGCGGCGCCACACCACGTAAGTCAGTTTTGTTGGTGGTTTGATTCGCACCCGGTGTGCGTTGCTTCGCCGAACGCAAGACCAGCCTTTGCTGGATCAGGCCAAAGGTGCATCTAGTCCAGCATCGGGGGCGAGCCAGATATTTTTCGGAAGGCAGCAGCTCTCCGCTGTTCATTTCCCGTCACTTAAAGGTAGACTGCCTCTAAACACAGAGGTTCTAGTTATCGGTCATCATGGTCCATCCTCTGTGAACTATCAAAAAAACTCACCCTAAGAATGGCCCTCGTGGACCATACCAAGGGTCCTCCAAAATTCAACATCTTGTTCTAACAAGTGGCTAGCCAGTGATACATGGACAAATGAATCTGCCTTATCAGAACTTTGGTTCATCAGTGTCTGTCTTGTCTACTCAGACGGGCAGCGGTTCCTCAGGGTCTCAGGCAGAGGTCTTTCCCGTCCCCTACCACCTGATCCTTTTATTTGGAGATGCCAGGGATTGAACCTGGGACCTTCTGCAGTCCCAAGCAGAGGCTCTAGCCTTGAGCCATGCCCCCTCCCCAAGACCAGTACTGTGTTCTTAGACTGGCAGTGGTTCTCTGAGAGCCAGTTTGGTGTAGTAGTTAAGCGTGCGGACTCTAATCTGGGAGAACCGGGTTTGATTCCCCACTCCTCCACATGCAGCTGCTGGGTGACCTTGGGCAAGCCATAGTTCTGGCAGAGTTTGTTCTCTCAAGAGCAGTCTTCGAAAGAGCTCTCTCAGCCCCACCTACCTCACAGGCAACGCTCCCTCTAAGCTGTGGAGTCTTGTGAGCAATAATTCTACTTTGTGAGCTCCTGGCATTAAAGTTGTGAGCGAGCGATTTGGCTGCTGCATAGATTAGTTTGCTCTGGAGCCCTCCTTCCTGAGCTAAGGCAAAAATGTGTGAGCCGGAGACTAAAAAACTGTGAGCTAGCTCACACTAAATCAACTTAGAGGGAACACTGCTCACTGGGTATCTGTTGTGGGGAGGGGAAGGAGTTTGTAAGTGGCTCTGAGACTCCTTCAGGTAGTGAAGGGTGGGGTATAAATCCAGTCTCCTCTTCTTCCTCTTCTTCTTCTCTGGGGTCTCCACTGGAGGTCTTTCCCATCACCTATTCCCTGGTCCTTTTTAACTGGAGATGCCGGGGATTGGACCTGGGACCTTTTGCATGCCAAGCAGATTCTCTGCCACTGAGCCACAGCCCCTCCACTGTCTCTGGAAGCCCCAGAAGAAGTGGAGGAAGGCAACAGCCACCCCCCTTGTGTTTAGCCCACGCCCCCCACCCCAGTTACTCATGGTTAGCGGTGCGGTGCAAAAAGTGTGCTTAAACTGCAGGTTGAACATACGCCCCTCGTGTTTTTGATGGCAAACATGATTGCCTCATTTGGAGCTAATTTCCATCGCCCGTCTGGAGGAGGGAGGGTCTAATTAGATGCAGATCAAAGCTTCCCCCTCCCCCGGACATCTGGAGTCAGGGCGAGATCTTTAATCGTGGGCCTTAAGCTGCTTAGAGTGACTCAGGTGGCTCAGCGGTCCCTTGCAGGGGATTTTCAGCGTCCGGCGTGTGCCAGCTACCAGGGGGCGGCTTCCCCTGTCGAAATCAGATCGAGGAGCGAACACAAAGAGACGTCTGCTGGTGCCCCTGAGGTCCCGGACAGGGCGAGGGGAATGTCCCACGGTGACGATGGGAGTGAGTAAGAGCTCAGGCGGCCGAGAAGGGGTTGATCGCAGGAGGTGTGTTGTGACAATTGCTTGCAGCACCCCGGAGAATCTGTCCTGTACAGGCCCCGCCTGGCCGAGTCCCCGGGTCGGGTGGGGAATGGATGGCTGTGCCCTCGATTGATATACCTCGATTGAGCTTCCTGGCAGGCTGGATGGAGAAAGGAGGGTTCAAAGTCTCTTAACTGCGGCATCTTGTAAAGGGCCGGCCTTCTCCACCGGCCGACGGCGTGCCCCCTTGCGGGTCTGGAATTTCATTCGGATTGTTCCAGGGTTGAACGTAGTCTATGCAGCTTTCGTGGCGTAGCTGCGGCTTTCGTTTGCTGATCTGATTTAAAAAAAACAAACCACACAAGTGTTTTTAGCCTCTGTGATTGCAGGGGTAAATGTTGACAATACCTGTGCGATTCCACACGACGTGGGACCACCCTTTGGGAGCTTCAGTGGGCAGAGACCGCTGTGAAGAGATTGTATCTTGCTGGAATTAGAACAGCTTGCCTCTGGGCTCTGTTCACAGTGCTGGTGGTCATCTAAAGGACTCTTGTACATCTGCCAAGGAGATAGATCAAGACGGGTCGCCACGTTAGTCGGTTTGTAGCCGTAGAAAAGAGCCAGAGTCCAGGAGCACCTTCAGGATGAACAAACTTTGTGGCAGGGGAGGAGCTTTCGGGAGTCACTGCTCACTTCTTCAGAAGAGGAGGTTGAGGGGAGACATGACTGCTGTTCTGAAGTATTTGAAGGGCTGTCACTTAGAGGAGGAGGGCAGGGAGCTGTTCCTGTCGGCAGCAGAGTGGGTTTAAATTAAGGGCGGGGAGGTACCGGCCAATGCTCCCTCTAAGTGCCCCTGAGGTCCCAGACAGGGCGAGGCGAGAGCCAGTTTGGTGTAGTGGTTAAGTGCGCGGACTCTAATCTGGGAGAACCGGGTTTGATTCCCCACTCCTCCACTTGCACCTGCTGGATGACCTTGGGCAAGCCGTAGTTCTGATAAGAGCTGTCCTTGAA
>NW_015171598.1:89556-91700 GCF_001447785.1 Gekko japonicus
GCACTGAGCAGGGGGTTGGACTAGATGGCCTCTATGGCCCCTTCCAGCTCTGTGATTCTCTGATGGTATAAAAAAAACTCTCATGAAATCTAAGCACTAAATGCACGGGGGCGGGGGGGAATCCTGCCAAAGAAGTAAATGCTTCAGGGGCAGAATTTGAGCCTTAGAATGTAGCTTGCTGGGTCCAAAGTTGGGTACTCCCTTTTCATTTTTAAAAAAATGCAAAATAGACACGCTAGTCTTTAGCGACCGAGAAACTCCTTTCCTGGATCCTGTTTCCATTCTGTAGCTGCAAAGCCAATCAGAGGGGCTCCTGAGGGAAGAGAGAGGGGCAGTGTGGTCCAGTGGTTAGAGTGCTGGGCTAGGTTTTGAGAGACCCAGATTTGAATTCTCTCTTTTGCCCTGGAAGCTCTCTGGGTGACCTGGGGCCAGTCATCCCCACTCGGCCTGGCCTACCTCGCTGGGTTGTTGTGAGGCAGTGTGGTCCATTGGTTAGAGTGCTGGGCTAGATTCTGAGAGACCCAGATTCGAATTCTCTCTTTTGCCCTGGAAGCTCTCTGGGTGACCTGGGGCCAGTCATCCCCGCTCGGCCTGGCCTACCTCGCTGGGTTGTTGTGACAATAAAAGGGGGAGATATAAGTTGCTTTGAGCCCTCATTTGAGAGAAAGGTAGGGGATAAATGAGTTGTCTTGATTGTACAATGTCCATCTGCCTAGGAAGGGGGGTTAACATTGACAGCCATGAGTTTGAGAGCCAGTTTGGTATAGTGGTTAGGAGCGTGGACTCTAATTTGGGAGAACCGGGTTCGATTCCCCACTCCTCCAGATGCAGCTGCTGGTGTGACCTTGGGTCAGTCACAAGCTCTGGCACAGCTGTCCTTGAAAAAGAGCAGTTTCTGCCAGCACTCTCTCAACCCCGCCTACCTCACAGGGTGTCTGTTGTGGGGAGGGGAAGGGAAAGGAGTTTGTAAGCCACTCTGAGACTCCTTTGGGTAGTGAAGGGCAGGGTATAAATCCAATCTCTTCTCTTCTTCTTCTTCTACTTAATGTGTTGGAATATTACGAAGCTCACCCGGAGAAACAGCTGGCACTATTTTTTAGATGCAGAAAAGGCCTGTGATAACGTATCTTGGGAATTTCTAAGACTAAAATTGGAAAAGTGAGACTGTGGAAATAATTTCTTATCAATGGTTTCAGCGATTTACAAGAGGCAACAGGCCAAAATATTAATCAATGTGGATACAACACAAATGATTGAAATACAGAAAGGACGGCGGGGTCTCCATTGTCTCCTCCCGGCAGCAAAGCAACCTTGAGACCAACCTGGGGTGTCGCAGGTCGGGAAATGAGGCCTGCAGCGGCAACCCTTCCTGCCTTTGTACTGCGGATCTTGGCCCAAGCCGTCCTTCCTTGGATCGAGCTCGTTCGAAAAGCAGCCCTAAAGACGACTTCTCAGGCAGGAGACGATGTTGGAGCCAAAAACCGAGAGAAGGACTTGGACTCGCTGGTGTTCCCTGTTCTTGCAGCGATACAAGGATCGTAAGCAAAGACCCCCACATCTTAAAACAGCCGAGGGATTGTTTCTGTATATCGGAAGGGAGCTACGGGACTCTTGGGACTGGTGGGGATTCCTTCGGTCCCTCCAAACTGTATGAGAGTTCCTCTGCTGGCTCTCTTCTCCATGACCCGCGTCTGCATCCAGAGAGTCCCAGCAGGAGTTTGAGCTCTCCGCCTCCTGGGCCAGCCCTCACCTTGGCCCACCTGAAGTCCTCCACCTCGGCCGAGAGCCACGCAACCTCAGCCACGCTGCAGGTCCTCGTGAGCTCCTCCCAAGTCTCTGCCGACCTGCACAGCTCCATCCAGCGCCTTCAGCAAGAAGCGGCTTCCATGGGGGCGCTCAGTTCCTTCCCCTGGGAGCCCAAGTCGTTCCCCCTCCCTCACCACCTGAAGTCCTCCACCTCGGCCGAGAGCCACGCAACCTCAGCCACGCTGCAGGTCCTCGTGAGCTCCTCCCAAGTCTCTGCCGACCTGCACAGCTCCATCCAGCGCCTTCAGCAAGAAGCGGCTTCCATGGGGGCGCTCAGTTCCTTCCCCTGGGAGCCCAAGTCGTTTCCCCTCCCTCACCCGTCGCGCTTCGATTCTCGG
>NW_015171598.1:93301-100042 GCF_001447785.1 Gekko japonicus
CAATAATAATAATAATAATAATAATAATAATAATTGTTATTATTATTGTTGTTGTTGATGATGATGATGATGATGATGGCAGCAGCAGCCTCGGGGATATATACCATGATCCAAAGAGCCAGTTTGGTGTAGTGGTTAGGAGCATGGACTCTCATCTGGGAGACCCGAGTTTGAGTCCCCACTCCTCCTCCACATGCAGCTGCTGGTGTGACCTTGGGTCCGTCACAAGTTCTTTCAGAGCTGTTCTCTCGAGGGCAGTCCTCGGGAGAGCTCTCTCAGCCCCACCTACCTCGTGTCTGTTGTGGGGAGGGGAAGGGAAAGGAGATGGTAAGCTGCTCTGAGACTCATCCGGGGAGGGAAGGGCGGGGTAGAAATCCAATCTCTTCTTAATTATATGTGTTATTTATTTACAGAATTTATATCCCACCTCTCTGCCCTGCTAGGGGCCACCAAGGTGGCTAACAAGTTAGACCATATTTATTAAAACGTGTGTATCTTTGCCTCCACCCCCTTCCACATAAAGAAATAATGTTATTAACCGTGATATCAAGAATGCTGTTGTTGCCCGCCTGCCCCGGGCTCAGGAGTCATCAAAGGCCGAAGTTCTGGCCCAGGGCAGTGGGAGGCAGCCAAAAATCCAGGCCCAGACTGGGAAGGTCTTTGAAATAAGACCCCCCCGTCTCCTCCCCCCCCCTTTTCTTCCAGGGTGTCTCCACGGGGCTCTCTGCTGCTGCTGGCGAAATGTTTTGCAGCCTGGCGCGACCGAGTTTTCAGCAAAAGAGCAGCCGCTCAAGCACTGTACGAACAGCAGCTGCTGCGCAAAGGACTCGGGGCCCTGAAGTGGGCGGTGGAGCTGCGGCATGTCCACGCTGGCATCGCCCAGCAGAGGCACAGTCGGGCGGTGCTTGCAGCCAGCTTCCGCAGAGTAAGTTTGCTCAGGGAGGTGGCGGAAGAAGTGGGTGGGGATGGGGGCCACAGCTCAGCAGCAGACCATCTGCTTTGTTGGCCCAAAGGTCCTGGGTTCTAATTCCGCACATCCCTGGTAGAAGGGCTGCAGGGAGCAGGTGATGGGAGACGCTTTCTGCTGTCCGTCATAAGAACAGAAGAACAGAAGAGAAGCCAATGTTGGATCAGGCCAGTGGCCCATCCAGTCCAACACGCTGCCACGCAGTGGCCAAAAATACCAGGTGCCACCAGGAGGCCAGGACACTATTGTCCCCCCAAGCACCAAGAATACAGAGCATCACTTGCCCCAGACCGAGAGTTCCTGCCTATACCTTGTGGCCAATAGCCACTGATCGACCTCTGCTCCATATGCTTATTCAATTCCCTCTTATAAGAACAGAAGCCCATGCTGGATCAGGCCAATGGCCCACCCAGTCCAACACTCTCTGTCACACAGTGGCCAGAAATACTAGGTGCCATCAGGAGGTCCAGCAGTGGGGCCAGGACACTAGAAGCCCTCCCACTGTTGCCCCCCTCCCAAGCTCCAAGAATACAGAGCATCCCTTGCCCCAGTCTGAGAGTTCCATCTATAAGAACATAAGAGAAGCCAATGTTGGATCAGGCCAGTTGGCCCCTCCAATCCAACACTCTGTGTCACACGGTGGCCAAAAAATACCAGGTGCCCTCAGGAGGTCCAGCAGTGGGGCCAGGACACTCGAAGCCCTCCCACTGTTGCCCCCCCCCAAGCACCAAGAATACAGAGCATCCCTTGCCCCAGACGGAGAGTCCCTATCTATACCTTGTGGCTAAGAGCCACTGATGGACCTCTGCTCCATATGCTTATCCAGTTCCCTCTTATAAGAACAGAAGCCCATGCTGGATCAGGCCAATGGCCCATCCAGTCCAACACTCTCTGTCACACAGTGGCCAGAAATTCCAGGTGCCCTCAGGAGGTCCAGCAGTGGGGCCAGGACACTAGAAGCCCTCCCCCACCCGACCGCTCAGCCATTTCATGGAGAGCCCATGATGCTGATCACGTGGTCTGGCTTCTTGTTTGGCAACAGTCGGTACGTGATCAGGAGGAAAGTGCTTCAGCCAATCCCAGTTAGTGGAATGTATGACCCTGTCTTCGATTCAATCAGTCCCTGGGTTTGTCAAGGTCACGATTGCCAACTCAGACTGGCAGCAGCTCTCCAGGGTCTCGCACTGAGGTCTTTTTCACATCATCTACTCCCAGGTCCTTTCAACTGAAGATGCCGGGGACTGAACCTGGGACCTTCTGTGTGCTAAGCGGAGGCTCTGCTATTGAACCCTGGGCCCTCCCCAAACATGAACACACATGACACTGCCTTCTACTGAATCAGCACCTGTCCATCAGAGTCAGTATCGTCTACTCAGACCGGCAGCCGCTCTCCAGGGGGTCTCAGGCTGAGGTCTCTCGTGTCACCTATTCCCTGGCCCTTTTTAACTGGAGTTGCCGGGGATTGAACCTGGGACCTTCTGCATACCGAGCAGAGGCTCTGCCTCTCAGCCACAGCCACTCCCAAACAGCACAAAGGCAGTACTGTCTCCTCAAACTCCGGGGTCTCAAGCAGAGGTCTCTCACATCACCTCCTACCTGATCCTTTTTAACTGGAGATGCCGGGAATGGAAACTGGGTCCTCCTGCATGCCAAGCAGAGGTTTCACGCGATGCAAAAGATGCAAAAAAAGGCACGACACAAACAGCTTCTGCAGAAAGCTGAATGAATGAATGAATGCTCTCACTCACCAGCTGTATTTATTGAAAATCTCTCCCCCCTTTCTTTCCCTCCTCCCCTCTCCCTGCGTAAGGGAAAGTTACAGGCATAGGAGCATAGCATGGAATGTGTGTGTGTATGTGTGTGCTGCTGTCTGCTATCTCTCTTGCAACTCTGCCAAGGCCAAATGACTGCATCATTTAGGCAGTCACCAGACTCCAACTTGTGCTCAGTACGTACATACTTTTTAGTTCCCAATCTCCAGCCAGGAGAACAGTGAATTCTTCACTGTTCCTACAGTGTCTGTTGTAGGGAGGGGAAGGGGAAGGAGTTTGTAAGCCGCTCTGGGACTCCGAGTGAAGGGGGGGGTACAAATCCAATCTCTTCTTCTCTACCACTGAGCCACGGTCCCTCCCAGTGCCTAAACTTGGGTGGACAGATCTGGGGAAGACAGGCTGGGAAATGCCTGAGGACTTTAGAGAGCAATGGCTGTTAAAAACGAGGCGGCCTAAAATATTCAAATTATAATAATCCCACCATTCCACTCCTGTATGATGGGCAGGGGCGTATCCCGTGGCATCAAAAAGGGGCCTTTTAGCTGACGCTGAATGATTGAGTCATCGAGTTGGAAGGGAGCTCCAGAGTCATCTAGTCCAACCCCCTGCACAAGGCAGGAAATTCACACTGCCTCCTGCCCGCACACCCCCAGTGACACCCCACCCCCGCTCCATGCCCAGAAGAGGGCCAGAAACCCCTTCCAGGATCCCTGTCTAAACTGGCCTAATTGTTTCCTGACCTCAACGTGGTGATTGGCATTTCCCTGCGCATGTAAGACTCTGGTTCTGTTTCAGTGGCAGGCCGCCACGGCAAGGCAGCAGAAGGCGCGAGCGTCATGGGTGGAGGCGGAGGCCCGCAAGAAAGATTCTCCGGCAGCCCTGGGAGGAGAGAAGATGGTCAAGTCCCCCGTCTTGCACCAGCTGTCCACAGAGTGCCTGGAAGCGGCCGCCCTGTATGGCAGGTTAGCAAGGCCAAGAATTCCGCCCTCCGTCTTGTAGCAGGAATCCCGTCCTTCTGTAAACTCAGGCAGCGCTTCTCCCACCTCTTCTGCTGATTGGAGTCTCCTGAGGATTTTGGCTGTCTGCTAAAACTGAGACGCAAGTTTCTAGCCCTCTTGCAGAGAGGGGCATGCTCACTTAATGTTGGAGCCTCTGTAGCTTGCATAGCGGCCGGCTCCACCTTGCAGTCAGTAGGAAATGAAAACAGTTATGCAAATAAAAGAACGGTGTACAGAGGTGTATAATATGTGCAGGTTGCTGCGTATATAATGCATTTGTGAGAGCCAGTTTTGTGTAGTGGTTAGGAGCACGGGTTCTAATTTGAAAGAACCGGGTTTTATTCCTCTCTTCCACATGCAGCTGCTGGTGTGACCTTGGGTCAGTCACAAGTTCTCTCAGAGCTGTTCTCTCAAGGGCAGTTCTCGGGAGAGCTCTCTCAGCCCCACCTACCTCAGAGGGTGTCTGTTGTGGGGAGGGGAAGGGAAAGGAGACTGTAAGCCACTCTGAGACTCCTTCGGGTAGTGAAGGGCGAGGTATAAATCCAATCTCCTCTTCTTCTTGTGTGCACATAATATTTGGAATGAATGATGCCAATCACCAGAATAGGGTCCTTGGTTATTCTCTGTCGTCCTGGGTCTGCCATGGAATCTTTAGTGCAGATCTCCATGACAAGGAAGATTAGGCCAGTATACCTGGGGTCCTTGTGAGGGTTTATTTTTGTAGTCATTCCATAGGGTCGCAAAGAGTCAGACTCGACTGTGCGACCGAACAACAACAAGAAGGTTAGGTCCACCCTAAATAGGTTCCCAGTGGAGTGGGGATCCAAACTCACGTTTTCCAGTTCTGTGTCTGACACTGTCTATCCTGTGTGCCTGGGATAAACAGAATATTGTGGCTTTCTCCAGGGCAGAGGGAAACCTGTGGCTGCACATTCACTGCAATCAGGGAGTGGACAACCTGGACCGAAAGATTCAGGCAATCCGGGACATGCGGCGTCTGGCTGGTGAGTGCTCTTTCTAGCTTAAGGGTGCTGCCAAATCTTGCATGCTGTCTAGTTCAGTCTCAAAATCACGAATCGCTTAGGTCTGAGTCATTCTATGTTCCCCGGCACTCAGCTTTCCCCATTCAGTCTGTGCAATTTTGATCGTTTCTGCTATGTAGAAATGGCCTAAAAATGCTATTAAAGCAAACAGACCAAATGGGGAACCCCTGCAGTGAAAGCCCCCAAATGAAAAGGCTGGCAACAGAAAGGTGTAAAAGCAAAAAACGGAGTGGGCATCTTGGTCCATCCTGATTTCTGGCGCCATCGGCTTTGGTTTCAGTCCTTGGTTCGAAATGAAGTTACCGCAACATAAGGCGGAAGAACAAATTTAAGTTGTGCCTGTTTCTTTAAAGAAGGGGCGTGGAAGGGATTGGTTGGGGAATGGGTGTGGCTGATGGAGGGTTGGAGCTTCAACAACCTTATATAGGGGCTCTGGGGCAAGGGATGCTCTGTCTTCTTGGTGCTTGGGGGGGCCAACAGTGGGAGGGCTCCTAGTGTCCTGGCCCCACTGGTGGACCTCCTGATGGCACCTGGTATTTTTGGCCACTGTGGGATACAGAGTGTTGGACTGGATGGGCCTTTGGTCTCATCCAACATTGGCATCTCTTATGTTCTTATGTAACCTGCATTGTGTGTGTGTTACATGACTGTATAATATACCAGATCTGTGGCAAAAATGTTGCTGGTCAGTCCAGAAACCTTAGGATGTGCTGCCTGCTAACCACAGGACCGGCAGCCGCTCTCCAGGGTCTCAGGCGGAGTCTGGGACCTACTGCTCGGTCCTTTCAACTGGGGGTGCCGGGGATTGAACCCGGGACCTCCTGCATGCCAAGCAGAGGCTCTGCCGCTGAGCCAGGGCCCTTCTTTCCACCCCTGACTCTGACATCTCTTTCCTTCCCGGCTTTGCAACGCAGCAGCATTCAGATTATGGTGTCTGCAGAAGGAGCGCCTGGATGAGGAGGAGTCCCGCGCCCGAGAAGCGTGTGCCCTCCTGGAGAAAAAGAGGCTGAGGAGTGCGTTCGAGATGTGGCGATCCCGCCACAGGGCCGCTGAGCGGATTTTGCCCCTGATGGCTCAGATCCAACGAAGGCTGGTCAGCCGGTGAGGAGAGCACGCTCCTACTTTTGTGGAACGCTTTTGGAACACTGCAGAACCTTCACCGCCAGGGGCATTTACACCAACCCTGCGGTGGAGGCCGGGGTTCATGTCCCCGTGCAGATGTGACCCTCTGAGCTCAGCAGACCAGCAACAGCTCTCCAGGGTCTTGGGCAGAGAACGGGGCTTTCACTCACCTTTGAGAGCCAGTCTAGTGTAGTGGTTAAGTGCGTGGACTCTAATCTGGGTGAACCGGGTTTGATTCCCCACTCCTCCACTTGCACCTGGCTGGATGGCCTTGGGCAAGCCGTAGTTCTGATAAGAGCTGTTCTTGAAAAAGAGCAGTTTCTGTCAGAGCTCTCTCAGCCCCACCTGCCTCACAGGGCGTCTGTTGTGGAGGGGGGGGGAATGGAAAGGAGTTTGTAAGCCGCTCTGAGGCTCCCTTGGGTAGTGAGTAAAGGTAAAGGTTCCCTTGCTCGAAAGCCAGTTGAATCCGACTCTAGGGTTGCGGTGCTCATCTCTGTTTCAAAGCCGAAGAGCCAGCGCTGTCCGAAGACATTTCCGTGGTCATGTGGCCGGCATGACTAAGCACCAAGGCGCACGGAATGCTGTTACCTTCCCACCGAAGTGGTACCTATTTATCTACTTGCAATTTCTTGCTTTCGAACTGCTAGGTTGGCAGGAGCTGGAACTAGAGACGGGAGCTCACTCCGTCATGCGGGGCACTCGGGTCTCGAACTGCTGAACTACCGACCTTCCACAGCCTGCAATTCAGCATCTTAACCACTTGAGCCACCGCAGCTCCTAGGTAGTGAAGGGTGGGGTATAAATCCAATCTCCTCCTCCTCCTCCTCCTTCTTCTCCCC
>NW_015171598.1:100179-112440 GCF_001447785.1 Gekko japonicus
GGGGGGGGTGAGGGAAAGACTGGCCTGGCACCAGATGGCAGATGCCCGCCTTGAGTACGCTTGCAAATTCTCCGCAGCCGATTGAAGTGTTGCCAAACTACAGGGAGAGGGCAGCTCTGTGGGATTTCCTGGTGTGATTGGGGGGAGAATGTGCTGTTATGGCTGCTGCCGTGGTTGGAAGGGCCAGGGGGGGATGCAGAGAAGGGAGGGAGCGGGTGGGCGTAGCGCCAGGCAGACTCCCCTGTCGGAACTGAAAGAGGCAGAGGAGAAAACAAGACGCCCCTTTCTGAGGCTTGGAGCAGAGGTGTCTGGGGGGGAATCAGGCATGCCAACTTCCAGGTGGCAGCTAGAGATCTCCTGGGATCACAACTGATCTCCAGGTGATAGATATTAGTTCCCCTGGGGGAAATGGCTGCTTTGGAAGGTGGACTCTGAAGTCCCTCCCCTTCCCAAACCCCGCCACAGACGGCTTCAAGAGGGAACTGGATAAACACATGGAGCAGAGGTCCATCCGTGGCTATTAGCCACAAGGTATAGTTAAGTGGTTAAGACGCTGAGCTGCAGACTGGAAGGTCTGTAGTTTGGCAGTTTGAGACCCGGGTGCCGCATGATGGAGTGAGCTCCCGTCTCTGGCCCCAGCTCCTGTCAACCTAGCAGTTTGAAAGCAAGAAACTGCAAGTAGATAAATAGGTACCGTTTCGGTGGGAAGGTAACAGCATTCTGTGAGCCTCGGCGTTTAGTCATGCCAGCCACATGACCATGGAGAAGTCTTTGGACAGCGCTGGCTCTTTGGCTTGGAAACGGAGATGAGCACCGCACCCCTAGAGTCCGATTCGACTGGCTTTTGAGCAAGGGAAACCTTTATAGATAGGAAATCTCGGTCTGGGGCAAGGGATGCTCTGTATTCTTGGTGTTGGGGGGGCAACAGTGGGAGGGCTTCTAGTGTCCTGGCCCCACTGCTGGACCTCCTGATGGCACCTGCTATTTCTGGCCACTGTGTGACACAGAGTGTTGGACTGGCTGGACCATGGGCCTGATCCAGCATTGGCCTCTCTTATGTTCTTATGTTCAGGCTCCGCCCCCAAAATCTCAAAATATTTCCCACCCTGGAGCTGGCGAGGGGAATCTTTGGGTCCTCCTGTGCCAGGGGAGCCTGTAAACCCCCTGTCCCACCCCTCCCCAGGGGTCTTCTGCCCACCTCCTTGCAAGCAGAGCAGAAGAGGAGTCTGGGATGTCTTGGCAGCACTGAGCATGAGCTGCCTTTGGGGGTGGAGGGGAGGCGCCCCCGCCCTCTGGGGACCAAGGAAATGCATAAATAGCACAGCAGGAAGGCTTGTCAGGGGGATCGCAAAGGGGATTTTTTTTTGGGGGGGGGATATGAGCAGGGAAATCTGTCCGTCGACAGGGGCCAACTTCTTCCGGGTCTCTCCAGATGCTTCAACACCTGGAAGGGCTTTGCCGAAAGGGAGGCTCGTGGCAGACAGAATCGGGACCGTCAGTGGATCAGAGCCCTGCGGCTGTGCTTCCAGCGGTGGGCCCGGATGGTGGAGGTCCAGGAATGGGCCAGAAAGACGCTGCTGGAGCTGCTGACCCGGCGGCAGAAGGTGGGCTATTGTGAGGCGCGGGTCTGTATGGACCATGAAGGCTTGGTGACCCCGGGCGGGTGGTTTGGGTCGGTGGAGCCACCTTTGATCCCCCCCTCCATCTGAATCTCTGTGCCTGCTTTTCTCCTGGGTCGCTTCTGGGCCCTTTTGATATTTTACGGCTATCATTTCCGGCTACTTATTTAATAGGTGTCACTTTATGTATTTATGTTATTTCTAATCTGCCTTTCTCACTGAAATTCAAGGCAGTAAGTCAACAGGATGGAACATCCAGTAAGCAATGCAATAGGATTAAAATCTGAAAGAAATCTGAAACAAGGCATAAGTATCAATAGGACATGTTAAAACAATGCAGGAATCTCATAAGACCATCAGAAGAGCCCTCAGAAGGGTATAGAGGCCAAGGCCTTCCCCTGATAAGAACCTAAAAAGAGCCCTGCTGGATCAGGCCAGTGGTCCATCTAGTCCAGCATCCTGTCCCACACGGCGGCCAGCCAGTTCCTCTGGAGGGCCAACAACAGGGCATAGAGGCCAAGGCCTTCATAAGAATGTAAGAAGAGCCCTGCTGGATCAGACCAGTGGTTTATCTAGTCCAGCATCCTGTCCCACACAGTGGCCAACCAGTTCCTCTGAAAGGCCAACAACAAGGCAGAGAGGCCAAGGCCTTCATAAGAACCTCAGAAGAGCCCTGCTGGATCAGACCAACGGTCCCTCTAGTCCAGCCTCCTGTCCCACACGGGGCCAACCAGTTCCCCTGGAGGGCCAACAACAGGGCATAGAGGCTGAGGCCTTCCCCTGATGTTGCCTCCTGCCTCTGGGATTCAGAGGATTAGTGCCTCTGAATGTGGAGGTTCCCCTCACTCACCAGGGCTAGTAACCATGGATAGACATATCCTCTACAAATTTATCTAATCCCCCTTTAAATCTCTTTATTCCCGTGGCCGTCACGGCATCCTCTAGCAGCAAACTCCACATTTTAATCACTCTGTGTAAAAAAGTATTTCCTTTTGTCTGTCCTGGACCTACTGCCCGTCAGCTTCATTGGATGCCCTCGAGTTCTAGGCTTTTGGGAGAGGGAGAAGTTCTCTTTGTCAACTCTCTCCACCTCATGCATCGTTTGATAAACCTCTATCCTGTCCACCCTTCAGTCATCTCTCTTCTGCACCGAAAAGTCCCAGACTCATCAGCCGTACCTCATAGAGAAGGTGCCCCATGATAGGAAAATACATACAGTGATGGACAAAATGTGCTTTGCTCTCCTAAACTGATTATTTGGCGTTGTGGATTTGTTAGAAAACTTTTTAAAGAATCGAATATTATTGCTGCCGTTATTTTACTAGCTTTACTTATGTATATTTTAATACGCGGGTTTCAAAATTGCTTGATACTCTGCTAAAATGGGGGGGGGGGCCAAACCGGAGGGAGAGCATAGCCTGGAAATAACCATAATAGATAAATGTTATTGACTTGCTGAGAATGCCAAGATAAATCTTTTGAGAGATCTTTCTGGATGGGCTTGGCAAGAAAGCACCCTGATCTTTGAATGGCGCCCATGAGAAACTGCATTCACACCCAGTGTTCCCTCTCAGCTGAGTTAGTGTGAGCCAGCTCACCGTTTTTTAGCCTCCAGCTCACACATGCTTGTCTTCGCCCCGGAAGGAGGGCTCCAGGGCAAACTGATTGATGCAGCAGCCAAATCACTCGCTCACAACTTTAATGCCAGCAGCTCACCAAGGAGAATTTTTGCTCACAAGGCTCCACAGCTTAGAGGGAGCATTGATCACGCCCCCATCCCCATTTGCACACGGGGGAGTCTAATAACTTCTCTTCTCTCTGTCACATTGGTGGCCGGTTGGCGTAGCAAGGTTTGGTTTCGCTTTGAATGCCCCCAAGACGCCACCACTTCTGAACGTTGTCGGGCAGTCCCAGAGGAACGGACCCAACACCCTGGACGGCCTCTACATCGCGTTGGTGCTCCAGGAAGCGTTTTATACTTGGAAGGCGAGATGGCACCAGCAGCAGCGGCTTCAGTAAGTCCTCAGCCGTGGATAAGAACACGGCAACTGCGGGTGCAGAATGCAGAATGCAGCTTTCAGAAGATCCCAGGTTTCATTTCTTTCCTTTTTAAAAAAAAGCAAGTTTCCAGACTCATGACTGCAAAAATATGCTGGAGAGCATGAAAGTGCAGAAACTGGAAAAGGTGGGAGGATAAGTTTCTTAGCGGTGGGCAGGGGTCATTTCCTGCAGGAGCGCACAGGAGCTGAGCTCCAGCGGTAAAGAGTCCAGGGGGCGGGCACATGCAACAAGCCCCACCCCCTGCTCCCAGCAGCCCTCAGTCAGAGCAAGAAGCAGCCAGGTAAGCTGCAGAGCCCGCCCCCTGGTCCAAAACAGTCCAGTGGCACCTTTAAGACCAAGTTTTATTCAGGTACAAGCTCTCCCTCCTCTGCGAGGACAGATCTGCACGTCCCCCCCCCAATAACTAGCAATCCAAAACATTCCAGTGGAGCCTGAGCGGTGGGTGTTGCCTTCTGACACACTTCAGGTGATGTCAGGGGGCGTGGTATATGCAAACTAGTTATGCTAATGAGTTATGCTAATGAGCTCCTGCATCTCTTTTTCTACAAAATGACCCCTGGCGGTGGGGGATCAAGACTGGCAAACCCAGAACAAACTGTATATAAAAAGAACAACTTCAGAATAAATTAGAGAAATTGGGCATAATTGCATAATTGAGAGAGATTGGCAAGAGCTCTTTCGGCACAGAACATGAATGCCTGGGGTGTAGAATTTTAATTCCACCCTCCCTTTATTGGGGAGAAAAGACGTCCGTGGCTATTTATTTATTAAAATGATTTTTTTAAAAAACCAAAAACCTGACCTCTTAGGCTCTCCTAGAGCTTTTCACCCTGATGAGCTAATTTTCTGCTTTTGGGAAGTTCTCATCCCCCCAAAAGGGGAATATTCAGACTTGCTATTCCCCCCACACCCCACCTGATGTGTTAAACAGTCACTTTGGCAAGTGTTCAGTCACACGAACACATGAAGCTTTTGGTCCATCAAGCCTTTTTGGTCCATCAAAGTCAGTATTGCCTACGCTGACTGGCAGCAGCTGTCTAGGGACTCAGGCAGAGGTCTTTCAGGTCATCTGCCACCTGATCCTTTCAGTTGGTGATGCTGGGGATTGAACCTGGGACCTTCTGCATGTCGAGCAGAGGATCAACCACTGAGCCACGGCCCCTCCCAGTCATATTTACAGTCATATTGACAGCACTTACTCTCTAGAAACCTGGTGTCTAAACAGGATGCAGGTTTTCCTCGTGTCTGAAGGCTCCTGAATTCTCCTTTTTTAGTGCCTTCCGTCAAACTACGGAAGAAAAGCTTCTCAGGAAGGCCGTGGGCCGGTGGCGCTGGAGGGCCCTCTGTCTGCTTCCTCTCAGACGCTGCCACGGGGATCTTTCGGAGGAGGATCCTCTCCTTGCCTCGCTGGATTCGGATGAGTTCTCCACGTCCTCCGGTTTCCACAGCAACGCCCCTGCCCTGCCTGCCTCCAGTGACTGGTTGGAAGGGGTGAGGAAATGTGACTGGGGCGGGAGGGACATGTCCAGCAGGGAAGAGAGGAAGACTGGCCTCCAATTTGGCAGAGTCTTGGGTTGAGGAGGGGGATTGCGCCCCCTGGCTGTCATTGACGGACGTCGCCAGACAATGCACTTCAACGGGCCTCAGACCGGTTCAGTTATTTCTAATGCCTTTCGGAAAATGCCTCAGATGAGATGCAAGCGACCGTGTTTGTTCAGTTTGGGGAGGAGTCTGGAGTCATACGAAAGCAGTTCTGGCAAGCTGTTAGAGTAGAGGCCACAGGACTCCACAAAATAGTAGAAATCCAGTAGCATCTTAAAGACTAACAAAATATGTGGCAGGGGAGGAGCTTCTGTGAGTCGCTGCCCACTTCTTCAGAAGTGAGACTAACAAAATGTGTGCCAAGGTATGAGCTTTTGTGAGTCATTGCTCACTTCTAAAGAAATGAGGAGTGACTCACAAAAGCTCCTCCCCTGTCACATATTTTGTTAGTCCTCATGGTGCTCCTGGACTCTTGCTCTTTTCTACTGCTTACAGACAGACTATGATGGCTACCCATGTTGATCTGTCTCCCAAAAAATAGTAATTCAACTGGAAACGGATGGTGGAAGATAGAGAAAAGGTCTACAGTCCTTTCCTTCAGATGGTTCCATTGCACTGAGCTATTCCCATGGGTCTGTCTGTGACGACTACTCATTCTAGTGAAGCGTGAAACCTCCATGTTTGGAGGCAGTGTATCTCCATTTGCCAGAGTCTGGGGACAAGCAAGAGAGGGTGGCGGTCCTCCCACCTCCCCGCCTCGTTTGTGAGCTCCCCTGAAACAACTGGCTGACCCCAGTGGGAGACAGCGTTCGGGGCCAGGTGGGCTTCCAATCTGACCTTTTCTTCCCTTCTCCTCATAAACTTATTTATCGAGATGTTTAAACCTCTCCTTCCCTAGCGGGCCCAAAGGGGGCAATTTTTTTAAAATGCGGATCGTAGCTTTAATACGATTCTCAAAAGAAAATCCAACCGTCGGAAGCATTCTGCCGGAAGCGTGCCAAAAGTTAGTTAAGTAAAACTATCCTGCATTCCCCACTAAAGGCTTTGTGCCTGCAGTGAAAGACCGCTCTGCAGGGTTGGAGCCACTTTCAGAAATGCCGTTCTGACTTCCCTGGGGTTGCTCTGGGGACTGAAGCGAAGTGCCTGCATCCGAGGCTCCCTCTGGGCTGTGGAGTCTTGTGAGCAAAAATTCTCCTTTGTGAGCGACTGGCATGAAAGTTGTGAGCCAGGGATTGGGCTGCTGCATAAATCAGTTTGCTCTGGAGCCCTCCTTCCTGAGCTAAGACAGAGATGTGTGAGCTGGAGGCTAAGAAAACTGTGAGCAAGCTCACACTAACTCAGCTTAGAGGGAACGCTGCCTGCGTCCCTTAAAGGCTGTGCGTCCCCTTAACACAGAGGTTCCCAAACTTTTATTTGGCCTACTGCCCCCTTTTCAGAAAAAAAAAACTACTCAGTGCCCCCCCCCCCTGGAAATCTGCCTTCAAGAAGTGGACAAAAAGATGCCGTGACAAATTTGCACATAGTAAAGAAAGATGTTGTTGGCCTGAAGCCCAGAGGCCAGCAGCAGCCACCACACAATAGCCCAGCAACAACACCAGTCTTACAAGGGTGCACATGCATTTGCAGTTTGCAAACGCATGGCTGTGATTGGCTGTGGGGACCCCTCTCCACCTCCACCTCCCTCCCTGATCTCAGGGAAGACCCGGAGAAGGCAGGAAAAGGCTGGTTTAGATAGGTCCTGGACTCTTCTTTCGTTATGCTTCCACCGCCCCCTTATTTTTATTCAAAGCCCCCCCATTGCACCCAATGCTCCTACCGCCCACCTGGATCATTCCAGCGCCCCCCAGGGGGCGGTATTGCCCACTTTGGGAACCCAGTGCCTTAGCAGGATCTCTCCAGATCAGGTTAAGCCCCAAGTTACAGTGATCCAGTTAGCTTGGACACGAATGGCATTCAAAAGCCCAGAACTGATTCCGTGTCTTCTTGGGCCAGGAACAGGAGGGCAGTCTGAGGGGCAGGAGCCCTGCCAGCGTCTCTTCGTTGGTGACCATCACGGACACGGAACACCTTCTCCACCACCTCTCCCCGTCTCCGACA
Organism: Gekko japonicus; assembly: GCF_001447785.1. Lineage (NCBI taxonomy): Eukaryota > Metazoa > Chordata > Lepidosauria > Squamata > Gekkonidae > Gekko > Gekko japonicus. Next base: position 107,499 of record NW_015171598.1, read on the forward strand.
CCCTCTCCTGGCCGGGAAGACCTTGGGGAGGACGCTGTGGACTTCCGGGGTCAGGCATCCTCTCCTTTGAGGAGTCAATGCAGTGGGTAAGTCAGCTTCTCTTTTCCATCTGGCAGGGCTTCGATTTCGAACCCGGAAGTGGCTTGCTGAGTTTTTTTGTTTCCCAACCATTGGTGCAGTTTCCAAGACCCAAACTCAGTGGGAGGGGCTGTGGCTCAGTGGTAGAGCCTCTGCTTGGCATGCAGAAGGTCCCAGGTTCAATCCCCCGCATCTCCAGCTAAAAGGATCTGGTGGTAAATCACAGGAAATGCCTCAGTGGCTCAGCAGAAGACCCTCTGCTTGGCATGCAGAAGGTCCCAGGTTCGATCCCTGACATCTCCAGCTAAAACGATCAGGTGGTAAATGACAGGAAATGCCTCAGTGGCTCAGCGGAAGAGCCTCAGCTTGGCATGTAGAAGGTTCCAGGTTCGATCCCTGGCATCTCCAGCTAAAAGGATCAGGTGGTAGATGGCAGGAAATGCCTCAATGGCTCAGCGGAAGAGCCTCAGCTTGGCATGCAGAAGGTCCCAGGTTCAATCCCTGGCATCTCCAGCTAAAAGGATCAGGTGGTAGATGGCAGGAAATGCCTCAGTGGCTCAGCGGAAGAGCCTCAGCTTGGCATGTAGAAGGTCCCAGGTTCAATCCCTGGCATCTCCAGCTAAAACGATCAGGTGGTAAATGACAGGAAATACCTCAGTGGCTCAGCGGAAGAGCCTCAGCTTGGCATATAGAAGGTCCCAGGTTCAATCTCTGGCATCTCCAGCTAAAAGGATCAGGTGGTAGATGGCAGGAAATGCCTCAATGGCTCAGCGGAAGAGCCTCAGCTTGGCATGCAGAAGGTCCCAGGTTCAATCTCCGGCATCTCCAGTTAGAAAGGACCAGGTGGGAGGTGATGTGAGAGACCTCAAGATCCTGGAGAGCTGCTTTCAGTCTCGTGTAGACAAGACTGACCTTGATGGGCCAGTGTATTATTCAGCACAGGCCAGTTTTGTGTTTGGAGGCTTTGCGTTCCCCTCTTCTTAACTCCAAAGACTCACCTGGAGCAAGATCAGGGGTGGTTTTTCTACCTGGATGGTCGACTCTATAAAAACACTGAATTTCTCCCTGGCAGGAAAGATGGTTTCGTAAGAGATCCCTTCCAGTCCGTGGGGTTCCCGAGCCCAGAATGTGGCATTCACTCCGTCACTGTGTCCTCTTCGTCAGGCGAATTAGCAAGCTCCGGAGATGAAGAAAAGGAGATTTTTGAGGTTGGAGACAGCACTGTAAGCTCCTCCTTCATTTAATTGTGAATGTGATTCTGAGGTGTCTTTGGGCAGGTTCCTCTCCACCACCACCCCGTCTCTTGATGGCCAAAACGTCCAAGCATGACCTGCGTATGTGAATGTGGTATTACAGGCAGAACATGCCTTTCTGTCACACTTCTTTCCCTCCTACACCATCTCCAGCAAAACCAGACGGTAGAGTCTCAAGGTAGCAAAAAGGACGTCGCCACTGTAGACTGCAGGAAGGAGGAGAATCAAACTTTTGAATGCCCCCGGGGCCCCTATGTGTTTTTTTCTCCTTAAAAAAAATCATTCCTGCAAGTAGACTCAGGGAGCAGGCTGGGTGGGAACTGTGCTACATTTCTACTTTTGGGGATTTCCCCCACACACACACACACAAGATAAAGGTTCTCTTGCTCAAAAACCAGTTGAGTCCGACTCTAGGGTTGCGGTACTCATCTCTGTTTCAAAGCCGAAGAGCCAGCGCTGTCCAAAGACTTTTCCGTGGTCATGTGGCTAGCATGACTAAACTGTGGATCCATAAGGGTTAAGCTGACACTAAATATTATGAAAATACAAAATTTATTCAGGTGTACACATTTTAAAACTCATTAAAAATATACCATTCAGACATAAAAAACTTCTCAACATTCATACATAGATGGATTAGTGCTGTGCAACTGAACCAAACGCGTTTTGGCCCCCTAAAGGGCCTTCTTCAGTGGTCACAATTCCAATTACAAGTTTGACATACATTCAAAAAAATTTTTTAACATAAGATGTTCAATACATATGCAGTATAAGGCCAGATGTTGTTTCCTAAATACTTATGTATTTGTTTATTATTATTATATAAGATAGGCCTCCGGTTTAGCCAATTAAGTCCACCAATAATTCTGGTAGCACAAACTTGCGTGAGTTGAATGTATGTCACTCCATCCTGTACAAATTCTGGTATACATAAGAACATAAAAGACGCCAATGTTGGATCAGGCCAAAGGCCCATCCAGTCCAACACTCTGTGTCACACAGTGGCCAGAAATACCAGGTGCCATCAGGAGGTCCACCAGTGGGGCCAGGACATTAGAAGCCCTCCCACTGTTGACCCCCCCCAAGCACCAAGAAGACAGAGCATCACTTGCCCCAGAGCCCCTATCTATACCTTGTGGCTAATAGCCACTGATGGACCTCTGCTCCATATGCTTAGCTAATTCCCTTTTGAAGCCGTCCATGCTTATATAACACTAACCCATCTATGTATGAATGTTTGAGAAGTTTTTATGTCTGAATGGTATATTTTTAATGAGTCTAAGTTTTAAAATGTGTACACCTGAATAAATTTTGTATTTTCATAATATTTAGTGTCAGCTTAACCCTTGTGGATCCATAGCAACTTTTTGGGTTTTCTTCCCCCCCCTTTTTTCCTTCCCCCTTCCCTTCCTTTTTGTTCGTATCAGCATGACTAAGCACCAAGGCGCACGGAACGCTGTGACCTTCCCACTGAAGTGGTACCTATTTATCTACTTGCAATTTCTTGCTTTCGAACTGCTAGGTTGGCAGGAGCTGGAACTAGAGACGGGAGCTCACTCCGTCATGCGGCACACTCGGGTCTCGAACTGCTGAACTACCAGCCTTCCGCACTTGAGCCACCGCAGCACACACACACAAGGGAGCATTAAAAACAGGAGCCTGAAGAAGTGTGGCCGTTCTTAGCACTTCATTGCCTTGTGGGTGTAGATCGAGCTTCGGCTGTTTTGTGCCCAGTGAGGGTGTGCAGAGAAATCCGGGGATGCCCCCCCCCTTTATGTGTGAATCTCACTCTGCTCTGTTTTGACTCCAGAATGAGAGGCAGCTGCTGGCAAGATGCTTTGCGCTGTGGTCATCTCGGACTCTGCAGAACGTGAAAGGCAAACAGTGTCGCCGGCACAGCCTCCTCTCCTGGTAAGACTCCGGAGAACCAGTTTCCCCTCTTCTCCAGATGCTGGGGTGGAAGAAGGTAGGATCCCAAGTACCCAGTGCACCGGCTTCCGTGACGACGCCAGTCCAGGGAACCCTGCAGTCTACAGGGCAACCTGTCCCACCCGGTCATAATAACGGGTGTTCAGTGTGGGATGTAGTGTCGGAATTCTCACAGTATACCCTGCAAGAGAATGTGCCTTCAGATTTAATTCAGTGTGTGCGCGCAGTGGAGTACTAGAATCATAGAGTTGGAAGGGACCTCCAGGGTCATCTAGTCCAACCTCCTGCACAATGCAGGAAATCCACAAATACCTCCCCCTCTACACCTGCGGTGACCGCTGTTCTATGCCCAGAAGATGACAAGAAACCTCCAGGATCTCCGGCCAAACTGGTCTGGAGAAAAATGGCTTCCTGACCAGTGTTCCCTCTAAGCAGAGTGAGTGTGAGCTAGCTTACAGTTTTTTAGCCTCCTGCTCACACATTTTTGTCTCAGCTCAGGAAGGATGGCTCCAGAGCAAACTAATTGATGCAGTAGCCAAATCACTTGCTCACAGCTTTAGTGCCAGTAGCTCGCAAAGAAGAATTTTTGCTCACAAGACTCCACAGGTTAGAGGGAACATTGTTCCTGACCCCAAAGTGGCGATCGGCCTGGGCGTGTCAGAAAGGGCCACGAGAACTAAACACTGAGGCAACCCTTCCTGCCCTCCCTCTCAGGTTCTGCCTAAGTTTACAGAATCTGCATTGCTGTCAGATGGCCACCTAGCCTCTGCCTGAAAACCTCCCCAAAAGGAGAGCCCACCCCCTCCCAAGGAAGCCTGCTCCACTGAGGAATTGCGAAGAAGAGGAAGAGGAAGAAGAGGAGGGGGAGGAGATTGGATTTATACCCCGCCCTTCACGACCCAATGGTGTCTCAGAGCAGCTTACAAACTCCTTTCCCTTCCCCTCCCCTCAACAGACACCCTGTGAGGTCGGTGGGGCTGAGAGAGCTCTGGCAGGAACTGCTCTTTTTCAAGAACAACTCTTATCAGAGCTACGGCTTGCCCAAGGTCATCCAGCCGCTGCAAGTGAAGAAGTGGGGGAATCAAACCCGGTTCTCCCCGATTAGAGTCCGCGCACTTAACAACTACACCAAACTGGCAGAGAGAAATCCTGCTGTAGCAATGAAGACTTCCTCCAGATGTGGGCAGAGGGCCTTCTTGCCAGCCCCTAGTGTAACTCCAAGGGCCTCCCCTTCCCCTGAACTGGGGGGGCCGGAGACTGTGCCCTTCGGCCTCTCCTTCTAGCGACTGGGAGGCTCCCCACGCCTGCCCCCCCCATGGAAACCGGATGCCATCGATCCGGCATCCCGGGGCCCTCTTGCTTTTCGGAAGGTTAATTGGCCAGCTGGTGTCTCCGTAATGAATCCCTTCGCAGCCCCCCCACCCCACCCATCTGGCAAACCCGGGCACGGATCTTTTTGATGGCCGTGAGCAGGCGGCAGGCGGTTTCTTTATTCCCCCGTTAAAGATCCCTTCCTGGAAGGAAATTAGCGAGAGCCCAAGGCGAGAGAGGCGTTCCGCCATGGGGCACAGCAGCCCGTCCCCCAAGAAGGGGACAATGGCCCGGCAGGAGTCCCGAGCAGCGGGAGCAAGGAAGGCTCTCCACTCGGAGAGGGGAGAATTAATAAGTCGTCTCCCCCCCCC
>NW_015171598.1:112461-120929 GCF_001447785.1 Gekko japonicus
CGTAGCTGGCAGGCAAAATTGGCGAGGCGTTGGAGGAGCTCCGCCCTGGTTCCGCCTCTGATGCTTCTTTCTCAGCCTCTTGTGTTGAGAATATCCAAGGTTGGAGGTTGGCAATGAGGTCTTATGACTCTTCCCCCCCATCCCCTTCCCTGCTGGTACTTAAAAGTCCGAATGGAAAGGGAAGCCAAATTACAAGAGTGGACTAGGTGGAAGAAAAGGATGCCCAACAATGCTCAGGGTTCTGTTGGAGCCCAGCTATGAACAGCTGAAGAGCCTCGCTGGATCTGGCCGCTTGCTTGCCCCCAGAAAGCCCACGAGCAGTGACACGGAGGCCGAAGCCTGCCCTGTTGTTGCCCCCCCCCCCCCCCGTGGGCCCCCCCCCCCCCCCCGCAACTGGTATTCACAAGCGATGCTCGCTCTCAGCTGTGGAGCCTTGTGAGCAAGAATTCTACTTTGTGCGCTGCCGGCATTACAGTTGTGAGCGAGCGATTTGGCTGCTGCATCAATCAGTTTGCTCTGGGGCCATCCTTCCTGAGCGAAGACAACAATGTGTGAGCCCGAGGCTAAAAAACTGTGAGCTAGCTCACACTCACTCAGCTTAGAGGGAACACTGTTCACAAATACTCTGCCTCTGAACACAGAGGTTCCATTTAGCCGTCGTTGCACACAGCTGGCTTTCAGCCCCTCCTGCGTATATTTATTGATTTAAAAATCAACCTTCTGGGCCTTATCATTCGGGAGGTTAGCTTGGGGATGTGTGTGCAGACCCCTTCCAAAGGCCTCACCTGAACTCCTTCCTGAGTGGCCGATTGGCTCGGCGCCCCTGCCATCTCGCCCACCGGCCTCCTCCTGCATTCTGCTTCCGCCTGCCATCTGTTGAGGGCGGAGACTCAGTGAACTCCGCCTTCTTCTCCACACCCTGATTCTTCGCTCCTGGCAGAGCTGGCCCAGGGCCACTAATTTGGGGATCGGGGGATCCTAAAGATGGCGGGCGGCAGTCAAGAATCGATGCAGACCATCCGGACCTGGAATACAGGATCTAAAACGGTTAATCAACCTAACTGCATAAAATACTCATAAAATAAAATATGTCCTGCCATTTACAAATAAGGGCTTGGCTTTACAGTCACCGGCCTCAGTGCTCGGAGGGGTGGAATTCTTTCTGAGAATACTGTCCTGCAGTCTTTATGTTGACTGTCAAAGGGACTAGAAACTTAACCTTTTTCTTTTTTTAAGTGAAAGCTGAAAAATCAGGGGAAAGACCTGCATTCTCCTTATGTGGGCTCTTCTGGTGGAACCAGTCCCCCATTGCTTTGGCCCTGAAGTAACAGGCAAGCATCAACATTGTTCTTGCTTGCCATAGTTCTGTCAGAGCTGTTCTCTCAAGGGCGGTCCTCGAAAGAGCTCTCTCAGCCCCACCTCCCTCACAGGGTGTCTGTTGTGGGGAGGGACGGGCGTTTGTAAGCCGCTCTGAGACGCCGAGTGAAGGACAAGGGGAATAAATCCAATCTCGTTTCTTCTCCTCTTCTTCTTCTTCCGGTGCCAGAACATGAAAGAATTCCCAGACAGTCCCTTTCTTCCCTTCTTCCAGGGCGTTTATTTCCTGGTCTGCAGCCGCAGCCCGTGCTTCTGAGCGGCACAAGGCCCGGGTCTGGCTGGAGAGCGCCAGGCGGCAACGGCTTCTGGCCTCCTGCTTCGAGAGGTGGAAGGCGAAGGTCTCGAGAGCCCAAGAGCGACGGGAGGAGGAGAGGCTGCCAAAGAGACCTGCTGGGGGCAAAGCCGTGCGGCGCTGGAGGAAAGCCGTCAGGGGCTCCCGGGCCTTGCGACGGAGCATGGGGACCGTAGTCCAGCAGGTGGGGGAAAGAACATCCAAAGAGCCCTGCTGGATCAGACCAATGGCCAGTCTATTCCAGCATCCTGCCTCACACAGGGGCCAACCAGTTCCTCAGGAGGGCATAGAGGCTGAGTCCATTAGAACCTTAGAAGAGCCCTGCTGGATCAGACCAATAATCCACCTAGTCCAGCCTCCCGTCTCACACAGGGGCCAGCCAGTTCCTCTGGACGGCCAGCAACAGGGCATAGAGTCTGAGGCCTTCCCTTGATAAGAACATCAGAAGAGCCCAGCTGGATCAGACCAATGAGGGTCCACCTAGTCCAGCCTTCTTTTTATCACAGCAGCTGACCATATGCCCCCGCAAGACCCCCTCGCTAAAGCCCCTCCCTTTTCCTTCCCCCTCACAACTGGGATCGAGAGGAATACTGCTCGTGAACGCTGGGCGTGGGGAGCTGTATCTCTTTGAGTTATTTTTATCCAGCTTCCCCCCCACCCCACCCCACCCCCGGGGACTTGAGGCAACTTAAAAAATAAACAATATACATTTAAAGCATTTATAACCTAGCAGGTTTTTGGCCCAAAACCTAAACCCCCTGAGAAGGTTCCATCCCGGCTAACAGCCACTGATGTCTCCTCCTCCATCTAGTAGCCGTCACTGCATCCTGTGGCAGAGAGTTCCGTAAGTTAACTTGTGGGCACTCAATGAAATTGCTGAGCAGTCAGGTTAGAATGGATAAAAGGAAGTCCTTTTTCACCCAAAGAGTGATGAACACGTGGAATTCACTGCCATAGGAGGTGGCGGCGGCTACAAGCACGGATGGCTTCAAGAGGGAATTGGATAAGCATACGGAGCAGAGGTCCATCGGTGGCTCTTAGCCACAAGGTATAGATAGGGACTCTTGGTCTGGGGCAAGTGATGCTCTGTCTTCTTGGTGCTTGTAAGGGGAGGGAGGCAACAGTAGGAGGGCTTCTAATGTCCTGGCCCCACTGCTGGACCTCCTGATGGCACCTGGTACTTTTTTTGGCCACTGTGTGACTCAGAGTGTTGGACTGGATGGGCCACTGGCCTGATCCCACATTGGCTTCTCTTATGTTCTCATGTCCCCAACACCTCGTTGTCAGCAGAAGTACTTCCTTTTGTCTTGAGTCTGCCACTTGCCAGCTTCACCCGGGGGTGCCCTCCCAAGATCTAGTATTATGCGCACGTACCTGTTAGGAGTGCAGCGCACCCTCCCGTTTGCAGTAGGGATGAGTTTTGCCCGTTCCGTTTTCAGAGCAGCAACTACTGGACAAAAGCCGCCGCCTTCCACCTGTGCCTGCGGGAACGGAGCGGCCTCGTCAGAGCCCCCAAATTCAGGAAGATGCCCCTCTCCTGGCCGAGCAGTAAGAAATCTGGTTCTTTCTCTACTTTTTTCAGGGCATCGGGTAGAAAACAGTGAGGGGGGGCGGCTGCACAGATCTGCAGGAGTCTGGCTGATGTGTTCTGGAGGATTGTCACAAGACGGGGGCCTAGCAAAGCCTGTGCCTGTGCAGGTTCATTCCCCAGCATCTGCCATAGAAGGAGGAGGAGGTGGTGGTGGTTGGATTTATACCCCCCTTCTTCACTCGTCTCAGAGTGGCTTACAAACTCCTTCCACTTCCCCTCCCCACAACAGGCACCCTGTGAGGTAGGCAGGGCTGAGAGAGCTCTGAGAGAAACTGCTCTTTTTCAAGGACAGCTCTGAGAGAACTGTGGTTTGCCCAAGGTCATCCAGCAGGTGCGAGTGGAGTGGGGAATCAAACCCGGTTCTCCCGGATTAGAGTCCATGCACTTAACCACTACACCACTCTGGCTACACATAAAGTATCTCAGGTGTGAGGGGCGGGGGAGTCCTGTCTCTGCCTGGGGTCCTGGACAGCCACTGCCTCTCAGACGAGGCGATCTTTGCACAGGCGGGCTGATTTATCTACAGTTAGGCAACAGTTTGGGGAGGCGCCCCGAGCAATGTTGGACGCCGTCGTTCCATCTTGCTCCCCCCCCCCCCCCCCCCCCCCGGCAACAGCGAGGAGCCAAAAGGGGCAGCGGCAGAACAAAAGGCTGAGTGGGAAATCATCCTTTGCCCATTCATGTGGATTCTCTTCTTCAAGAGCAGAGAAGGAACGGAGAGGAAGGACTCCCTCCCAGCGTAGCCGTCCGTGCCAGGCTGAACGGCAGCGCTTCCCACGTCTGGCTGGTCGTCTACAGAAGCCAAAGCAGTACGGCGGGGCCTTCTCGACAGGGCCCCCCGGACAGTCCAGGCAGAGCAGAACGGCAAGCGAAACACGCCGAGATCCGGAGCAGCAGTGCTGAAATGGATTCTACGAGGCGGCTCTGGTAAGCACCTGGTCCATCCCGTCGGTGGTATGTGCCCTGCGAGGTGGCAGAGCCTCTGGGTTGTGGCTTCAGTGGATTCCAGCCCCCGATGTAAGATCCATCCCATGCTAGGACAGTCGGGAGCAATGCTCCCTCTAAGCTGTGGAGTCTTGTGAGCAAAAATTCTACTTGGTGAGCTACTGGCATTAAAGTTGTGAGCGGGCGATTTGGCCGCTGCATAAACAGATTTGCTCTGGAGCCTTCCTGCCTGAGCTAAGACAAAAATGTGTGTGTCAGACTCCCATAGCATCAACGAAGCACACGTAGAAAAGGTTTTACTTTAATTGAAGGAATAGGTGCATAACAGGATCACTGTTCAGAATGAGGGATAAGCATGGAGCCCAAGAGATTATAGTAAATTCAAAAAGCTGAGGCCCAATTGTGGGAGTTCCCCCACGCGCCACTGAGCCTGGGAAGCAACGCTTCTAGCTAATCATAACACATTTGCTTCTCATTGATAGTACCATGAGATCACCCAAGCTACTACCCGCCAGCAACCACCTGTGGCCTTGAGAGATACGGACGTTCCTGCAACTAGGCAATTTAAGTGCATCAATAGGCATACATGGGAAAGTGAAAGCAGACAAGCACATACATAGAGAATAGGAAAACACATTGGCAGCTTGCTGACAGTGTGAGCCGGAGGCTTAAAAAACTGTGAGCTGGCTCACACGAACGCAGCTTGGAGGGAACATTGGCTCTGGAGCGAGCATAACACTGTAATTGCCAGCGAATCTGTTGCTTCTTTCTTTGTCCCTCTGTGACCCAACTCCAGGAGCAAATACCTGAGACTCTGGAGACACAACGTTCTCTTGCGCCGTTTCCGGGAGTCCTGGAGGATACGCCACCTGGTGAGGGCGTGGCTGCTCTGGAAAGATGCCTGCCGGACCGAGTGGGTGGTACAAGCCTTGGTGAGTGGGAATCGGGAGGGGGGCGGGGGGGGAGAGAACGTTAACCCCGTTTCCCCAGAAATTGATCCGCTGAGACGGGAAGCCTTGGGTCACAGGACAGCCAGTCTTTGAGTCCATGTGGCAGTACTGAAGTTTGGAAACACACAGATGTGCTGCAGATGTGAAGAGGGAGCTGGGAAGTCCTCTGTCCCTGTCCCAGCTGTGAGCCTGCTGAGGGAGCGAATGAAACAACTCTTCCCTTATTTCTCCAGCTGCCTAATACAGGGACGAAGGATACCGGCCAACTTTACAGTGAAGGAGAACTTACAAGCCGGCGTGATTTAGTCATCCGTTGTCCAGATGGCTTTAGAAGGGGGGTTAGATTTGTGAAGGACAGCTCAGTGGCCACTGGCCCTGGAGACTAAAGGGAACTTCCACATACAGAGGCAGCAAACTTAACGTTAGTGCTAGGAGGCTACGTCAGGGGGAGGCCTCGGCTTCTGTGCCCTGTTGTTGGCCCACCAGAGGAACTGGCTGGCTGCTGTATGAGGCAGGAGACTGGACTAGATGGACCACTGGCCTAATCCAGCAGGGCTGTTCTGATGTTCTCATGAGGGCCTCAGCCTCTCTGCCCTGTTCCAGAGGAACTGGTTGGCCACTGGGTGAGACAGGAGGCTGGACTAGATGGACCCTCACTGGTCTGATCCAGCAGGGCTCTTCTGATGCTCTTATCAAGGGAAGGCCTTGGCCCTCCAGAGGAACTAGTTGGCCACTGGATGAGACGGGATGCTGGACTGGGTGGACCCCCACTGGTCTGATCCAGCACAGCTCTTCTGATGTTCTTAGGAAGGCCTTGGCCTCTCTGCCCTGTTGTTGGCCCTCCAGAGGAACTGGTTGGCCACTGGGTGAGACAGGAGGCTGGACTAGATGGACCTTCACTGGTCTGATCCAGCAGGGCTCGTCTGAAGTTCTGATTACTGAAACGATGCGTGCAAAGTGCTTTGGAAAGGTATATTATTATGAACAGACCTGTGCCTGATTACAGACACTGTAATTTTAATGGAACCTCCATATCCAGAGGCAGTATACCTGCAAATATAAGTTACTGTAGAATGACATGGAAGGCCTCTGTGCCTCGACTTGTGGGCCTTCAGTAGGGATCAGACCAACAAATGGTCTGCTGGCAGAGAGGGATCTTTTATTCTGATTTAACCGATACCCTGCTTTTCTGCCCCACAACGGGACAGAAATTTCTAAACAAACGGCTCCCACCAGCCTTTCCTGTGGTGCTGCACAGCCATATGGATGGGAAGCCTGGAAAGCGTGCGCTTGCTTTTGGCCAGGCCCCACGCACCTGTTATTGCTCTTCAACCAGCCCTTAATGCGCTTCTCCTCCTACAGGCGAGGCAGAGGCTGGCCCAGTGGGGCTGGAAGGCGTGGAGACGGCGTTACCTACAGACTTGGGTGGCCGAGCATTTCCTGGAGGCCCAAGACAGGAGCCTGCTCAAGAGGGTAAGGGGCACTCATTGGGGGGCACCTGCAGATAAACCATGAGATAACAACAAATTGAAACCTTCTGTGAATATGTGCAAAAGTAGTCCTTCGCAGAGGTTGTCAGCTGCATCTCTGTATGACATACTGGTCTGGCCCAGCCCACCTGTTCAACCACACTTGGTCGAGGTGAGGGTGTAAACCTGCTCCTTCTCTGCTTTGAAATTATTCCGTCGCTCCAGCCATGTGGAGGCGCAGCCTGGCTTTGGAGGAAGCTGCCTGTTGTACTTCTGTGTGAGTCACTGCTCTGAGCTGTAATTCCTGGCCTCAGGGCCCTTTTTGCAGATGTTTTCATGGCTTGGCTTGACAGGTCTTGCTTCAGCTGCTTGTCTGATAAATGGAAAGTGGCTGGAGGATCGGCATGGCACCGTTCAGACATCACTACAAACCCTGGTTGGTTGCTGCGGGATTAAGCCAGAGAAACCTCATGCTTACCCAACTCCCTCCTCCCCTCACATGGCTGGTTAACAAAAGACATAGCCATTTATGGAAACTTGCAGCTGGTCCTTCCATCCGAACCACAAGCTATACTTTGCACCCTTCCTTAGGAGCAGGAATTTAACCTTGGTTTGCAATCCCAGTTTGTAAGGAAGCATGCAAACCCTTGGTGATGGGGTCAGACGCAAGAAGAAACGCTGGCTCACAGCAAATCCTTCATTCGGTCACGGCCCTCAGTGGGAGGGAGGACAGGATCCCAAGAATTTCCACCAAGTTTGTCCAAGTTGCGGCCAAAACAGGCTTTTAACAGCACACGGCTTCTAGGCTGCATGAAGCTTTCACTGTTTAAAACACTTCGGTCGGGGTCACAACACCGTCTAGTGACCCCGGGCCCAAAAGAGGCCAGGCTTGCTACCACAAGGGCCAGGTCCTTTTCGGTGGCGGCTCCTATCTGGTGGAATGAGCTCCCAGAGGAGATCAGGGCCCTGCGGGACTTGTTACAGTTCCGCAGGGCCTGTAAGACGGAGCTCTTCCGCCAGGCTTTCAAATAGGAGCCGCCGCCACCACCAACGGGTGACTTCAAAGCAGTTACTGCTGGGTTAGGCTGACTGGCTACCGAACATCGGGGCCATAGCATCCCCCTCTCTGACTCAATGTGGTGTGCAATAGAGAGCGAGTATGTTAGTCGCGATGGATCCTTGGGAGTTGCCTACTGTGCTTAACTGTGTTTAAATTGTTTTAACTGTGGTGTTGTATTACACCTGTGTTTTGTAAGCCGCCCTGAGCCCGCGTGCGGGGAGGGCGGGATATAAATGTAATTAAATAAATAAATAAGTAAATAAATTCTGTAAGCACGCCAGAAGCCAGAGTAAGTGGAGCAAAAAAAGGAGAGGAAATACCCATTTGTTTGTGGGATGTCCACCGCCTGGGATGATTCCTGTCTGCTTCTCTTTTAGGCTTTTGGAAGGTGGCGGCACCTGGCGGCAGAAGTGAACCACCAGCCCCAAGGAAGCTTTTCAGTCTCCCAGCCTCTTTCAGGCAACACAGGGGCAGATTTAACCAAAGTACGAAGCTGGATGCCAAAGGATGCAGAGTCGTCCTGGTGACCTCTCTTCAATTAACAAGCAGAAAGCCAATCATTCAGAACCTCTTGGGTGTTTTTTCAGAGGGGTGTGTGCGTGTGCAAATCAGGTTACCCATGAACTAAACCCCGATTTTGCGGCGGGGGGGCACATTTCCCATCAGCACGGACTGCATTTAGGCCTTGCGGGGGGGGCGGACAGTGGGAATTGGGAGGTGTGCCCTGCCGTGAATGGATCTTTCTCCCTGGTGGAACCACCCATGATCAAAGTTTCACCGCTCT
>NW_015171598.1:120982-159430 GCF_001447785.1 Gekko japonicus
CCTGCTTGGCGGTGCGAGACCCAGGAAATTCGCCTGCTTCCTCCCCCTATTTTAACTCCCTCTTTGTCTGGGTCTTTCTGGAAGACGAGGCCATATTTTTAAACCGGCCTCTCGCAGCTGGAATTCCTTAGCCCAGCGTGTGTTCACATCCATCACTGCTTATTAAATGCTCAGCTAAGTAGGCAATTGTGCTCTCTTGCTCTCTCCTTCCCCATTTCCCCTTTTTCTGCTGATTAGGCTGCTGAGAAAGGAATCTGCCGTGGACAGCTGAGGCACCGACAAAGCTGCCTCCCCCCCTCCCGCCGCCACTCCCCTAGGGGTACCTTCTCGGAGTCCTCCCGCTCTCATTAGCTTGGGGTACAATTGATGGGTTAGGGCTACCGCTATCATCGCTCGTACCCTAAAGGACAGGAGGAGAAAGACAAAGAACAGGACAGGCTGTTCTTTAAACTGGGGCTGGAAACAGGTTACAAAGGTTTCCCTTGTTCGAAAGCCAGTCAAATCCGACTCTAGGGGGCGGTGCTCATCTCCGTTTCCAAGCCAAAGAGCCAGCGCTGTCCGAAGACGTTTCCGTGGTCATGTGGCCGGCACACGCCGAGGCACACAGAACTCCGTTCCCTTCCCACCAAAGTGGTACCTATTTATCTACTTGCAATTTCTTGCTTTCAAACTGCTAGGTTGGCAGGAGTCAGGGCCAGAGACGGGAGCTCACTCCGTCATGCGGCGCCAGGGTCTCGAACTGCTGAGCTACCGGCCTTCTGGTCTGCAACTCAGCGTCTTAACCTCTGAGCCACCGCAGCTCTGGAAGTAGGTTAGGGACTTACAGATTTTGACACTCCCAGGCCTGGTCAAAAGCCTACCTTAAGGAGCAAGACTTGTTTCTGTATTCCAATTCTGCCCACCAAAAAAACCCAACCCCCCCCCAAACAGTCCAGAATGTGGTACGGAAGACAGGAAACCGCTTCCTCATTCCTTTCTAAAGCTTCTACTCCACGGGACTGCAGAGAGGTGTTAAAAGAATGTGCGTCATGCCTCAGAAAGCAAAAAGATTTCCAGAGGTTATGCGGTGGGTGGGGTTTGGACTGTGCTTGTGTTCGGAGCCCTGGAGTGGGGGTAGGGACAAATACACACATGAAGTGGCCTTGTCCTAAAATCAGACCCTCAGTCCAGCAAGATCAGTATTGTCTGCTCAGACTGGCAGCGGCTCTCCAGGGTCTCAGGCAGAGGTCTTTCCCATCACCTACCACCTTGGTCTTTTTAACTGGAGAAGCCGGGGATTGAACCTGGGACCTTCTGCACACCAAGTCGATGCTCTGCCACTGAGCCACACATGAAACTGCCTTATATTGAATCAGACCCTTGGTCTATCAAAGTCAGTACTGTCTACTCAGACTCTCAGCGGCTTTCCAGGGTCTCAGGCAGAGGCCTTTCCCATCACCTCCTGCCTGGCCCTTTTACATGGAGATGCCGGGGCCTGAACCTGGGACCTTCTGCATGCCAAGCAGAGAGTGTACCCCTGAGCCATGGCCCCTCCTGCATGCAAACATTGGCCCTTAAAACTGGCAGGCATTAGGAAATCACCAGGCTTGGTATATATCCCACCAGCCTGGCTAAGACAGCAGGAACTGAACTCTGAACTTTTAATTCGAATTCAGGGCTTGGAGGTCATACATGTCAGCTCCAGAGTCAGGGGACAGATACCTAGAGCCCAACAATATTTATATACAGACAAGTAAAAGGGACTCCCTACATCCTGTGACCATTCCATAACAGCTGGTGGAGGCATCAATTATGTACATTTATTATTATTTTTACAAGTGTTTAAATATCTGGCAAGTTCACCTGGCAGGCAAAAAATAAATAAAGGACCCTGAAAGAGTCCTTCATCCCGCCATCTTAGAAAAACGAAACAAAATAAATAGCTCCCCGAGTCCCCAGGCGTAGGGGTGGTCTGCTATGTGGGGATGCCCCCGACACAAATGCCCTTCTGCACTGGAGGCTATAAAGCCATCAATCATTGTTTTGAAATGGCCAATTAAAAGGGAATGTACCGCAGCAATGGCTCGGTACATTGAGTGTCACTCAAGAACTTTGTGTGTGTGTGTTGGGAGGGGGTTAGGACAGGTTTTGAGCCCCCCCTTAGTCTAGCTGAAGGGAGAGCTTGTGATGGAACTGGTAAACTGAAAAATGGGAGGATTTAAAACCCTTAGTAAATATTTTCGGATCAGGAGGGAGGACAAACATCCTTGCAGTCATCAGCTGGGGGACGGGGAAGAAGAAGAAGAGAGAAGAGATTGGATTTATACCCCGCCCTTCACTACAGAAAGGTGTCTCAGAGCGGCTTACAAACTCCTTTCCCTTCCCCTCCCCACAACAGACACCCTGTGAGGTAGGTGGGGCTGAGAGAGCTCTTGACAGAAACTGCTCTTTTTCAAGAACAGCTCTGAGAGAACTTGTGACTGACCCAAGGTCACACCGGCAGCTGCATGGGGGGGGAGTGGGGAATCAAACCTGGTTCACCCAGATTAGAGTCCACGCACTTAACCACTACACCAAACACAGGCAGAGGAGCCCTCTGGGGGAGTGTCGGGGGGGGGGGCACTGCAGCTCCACCTTGTGTCCTGAGTCTGAGTGTGCTTCCGGCCAGATCGGCTGTGAGTCCTCGTTCACCGACGGACCGGTCAGTTCAACAGCTCAAAAGTGTCCTCCACGACCTGCCAGAGGCAGTTGTCGAGGGGGAAATCGTTGTCCACCAGGTTGACCAGATAGTAGTTGTCGTGGATGTACTGGATGATCATGCGGGAGGGGGACTCCTCTTCGTACAGCTTGGCCCACTGCTCGATCCACAGGGCAAAGGCCTCGTCCTGTCCGGGAGGGGCAGAGAGAGGGGGGGGGGAGCAGGGTTACTCCGATGCGTGCATTAAAAATGGGCCGTGCCTCCGATCATTAACTTCCAGGACAGTGGACTTCAAGTGCAAACTGCAGGGATATTGGGGGGGGGCAATGCTCCCTCTAAGCTGTGGAGTCTCGTGAGCAAAAATTATCCTTTCTGAGCTCCTGGCATTAAAGTTGTGGGCAAGCGATTTGGTTGCTGCATAAATCAGTTTGCTCTGGAGCCCTCCTTCCTGAGCTAAGACAAAAATGTGTGAGAGCCGGAGGCTAAAAAAACTGTGAGCTGGCCCACACTCACTCATCTTAGAGGGAACACTGGTGTGTGTGTGTGGGGAGTGCAAACCTGTCCCCAGGGTACATTAGAAGAACAAGCCTTTTCCTCCCAGTCTGGCAAACCTTTGCTGTACTTTTATCTCGTGATCTTGTGGAAACAGCCCAGTAGGGGAACACACTAAATTCTTAAAGGGCAGCTCATACTCCATATGCTTTACACTTTTCGTTTGTGACAGTAGTTCTGGAGTGCAGGCACAAGTACCACCAAATGGGAGGAAGGCTTTAAGAGCAGCCACTTGCAATGATCCCTCTAAGCTGTGGAGTCTTGTGAGCAAAAATTCTACTTTGTGAACTCCTGGCATTGGAGTTGCAAGCAAGCGATTGGCCTGCTGCGTAAATTAGTTCCTGAGCTAGAACAAAAATGTGTGAGCTGGAGGCTGGAAAACTCCGAGGAGAAGAAGAAGAAGAGGAGGAGGAGATTGGATTTATACCCCGCCCTTCACTCAGAGTCTCAGAGCAGCTTACAGACTCCCTTCCCCTCCCCTCAACAGACACACTGTGAGGTGGGTGGGGCTGAGAGAGCTCTGACAGAAACTGCCCTTTCAAGGACAGCTCTGAGAGAACTCTGGCTTGCCCAAGGTCATCCAGCAGGTGCAAGTGGAGGAGTGGGGAATCAAACCCAGTTCTCCCGGATTAGAGTCCGCACGCTTAACCTCTACACCAAGCTGGCTCACACTAACTCAGCTTAGAGGGAACACTGGCCGCAAGCATGGTCCGGCGGTCCCCTGGGAGCCTGGATGCATGCAAGCAGGAGGGAAAGGCAGAGGGAGAGGGGGGGTCTATGAGTGGCCCTTGGCTCCCCACGGAGACAGCCTTTCCCTGCCTGCTGCTTTGAAGAGGAGGGCAGCTTTCCACCAGACGAAAGATCCTGGGCTCTCCTGACTAGTCTATTATTACGGTCTTTGACCAGTACATAACAATGTAAAAGACAAATAGAAAAATTCCTAATACTATCATAGCTGGTTATAAGCCAGTAAAAACCTTAGTAAGATAAAAGCTTATCAGTTATATAAAATATAAAGGAAAAAGTAGAACTACAAACCTTTTACACCATTTAAAAGTCAGTTTAAAACAGTTTTTGATCAAAGTAGAGATATGGCCTATTTGCCTCGCTTTTTGCATTCCTTATATACCTGGGCGCAGAACCTAGCCACCTGTTCAGGGTGGTGAAAACCAGTGAGGATTGTCAACATGGCATTAAACAGCATGGACGGCTTCAAAAGGGAATTAGATAGGCATATGGAGCAGAGGTCCATCAGTGGCTATTAGCCACAAGGTATAGCTAGGGGCTCTGGGGCAAGTGATGCTCTGTCATCTTGGTGGTTGGGGGGGTCAACAGTGGGAGGGCTTCTAATGTCCTGGCCCCACTGGTGGACCTCCTGATGGCACTGGTATTTCTGGCCACTGTGTGATACAGAGTGTTGGGCTGGATGGGCCTTTGGCCTGATCCAACATTGGCATCTCTGATGTTCTTATGTCTTGATGTACGGTGATTCCTATCCAACAACAGGTATTCCAATTTAATTTTGTTTGCTCTTCCTGGGAAACTTTCTAGCAGCAGTCCGATGATTTCCTTTCGGCTCGCCGTATGGAAAGAGCAACTACAAAAGATATGCTCCAGAGAGTCTATTTTGGTCTGGGAACAAGAGCAGAGCCTGAGCGTGCAAGGGGGGATCCCTTTGTACCGTCCCTCTGTTACTGAGGACGGCAAGGCCATGCTCCTTGCTAGGGGTGAAGGCCCTCCTGGTATTGTAAGATTCAAGAAAATATAAATAGACTGCAGGAGCAACCAGATATCTACTGTTTGCTGGACTAAATTCCTGTACCTCAGGAAAAGCTTGCGATAAATTACATTACATAAAGGAGGGGACTTTGGAATGCCCCAGAACATGAGCTGGGATTGTGTGCCAGTATCTCAAGCATCAGAGAAGCACGGAGATAAAATGCAACAAGCCCCACCCCTGCTCCCAGCAGCCCTCAGTCAGAGCAAGAAGCAGCCAGGTAAGTTGCAGAGCCTGCCCAGCCCCCCCGGTCCAAAACAGTCTGGTGGCACCTTTAAGACCAAGTTTTATTCAGGTACAAGCTCTCCCTCCTCTGCGAGGACAGATCTGCACATCCCCCCCCCCCAATAGCTAGCAATCCAGAACAGTCCAGTGGAGCCTGAGCGGTGGGTGTTGCCTTCTGACACACTTCCGGTGATGTCAGGGTGATGTTTCTAAGCGTTTGCAGGGCCGATCTTGGTGCACCCCCCCCCCCGGTCTTTGCTCGCAAGAACGCGCACAAGGGGGGCGAGAGCTCCATCTGTGCCATCAGAAGCCAGATGGTTTCCCAGACAAAAAGGGCAGAGCGTCCCCCTCCCTTACCTTCCAGTACATGAAGCTAACTGGATCCACCACCGTCGGCTGAACGATCTCCCTGCCGGGGAAGATGCCCCAAGTCACGGCATTTGGCTGCAGGTCGTGGGCATTGGTGATGTTTTCGCCCTGCCAGGGGGAAGGGGATGAAGGAAAGGTGAGAAAGCAGAAGGAACCGGTGCTCGTTTCTTCACGTGGCCTCAGTCCACCAGTCGTTCCAGACATGGCTCTCTCCATCTTCAGAAAAATGGATCCCCCCCCCCCCCAACGTGAACACACGACACTGCCTTATCCTGAATCCGATCATTGGTCCGTCAAGGTCAGGAACTGTCTGCCCTGACTGACAGTCTCTCTCTGGGGTCTCAGAGGTCTTTCACAGCATCTTCCGCCTGATCCTTTTAGCTGGAGATGCTGGGCTTTATTTATTTTTTATTTACTAGCTACGTTTATACCACGCCCTCCCTGCGAGCAGGCTCAGGGTGGCTTACAAGTCGGTACAGTGTACCCAGTCGACATAAACATTTAAAACATTTTTAAAACAGGTTGAAACAATCCTACATTTAAAGTGCTCGCCAAACTAATCATTCCTTCACTAAGTCAGATGGCACGCACCAGAATGTACCGCCAGGGATCCCGATTCTGCGGTCTTCCGGACTTCCTGCGGAGGTTTGGCTCTATATCCACGCTAGGGCCGGCCCTACACCACAGTTGTTTTAGTAGTGGTAGTTGGTGGTAGTGGTGGGCGGCTCCTAGTTGAAGGCCGGGCGGAAGAGCTCCGTCTTACAGGCCCTGCGGAACTGTAAAAGGTCCCGCAGGGCCCTGGTCTCTTCTGGGCGCTCGTTCCACCAGTAAGGGGACGCCACTGAAAAGGCCCTGGCCCTGGTGGCAGCGAGCCTGGCATCCTTGGGGCTTTGAACCTGGGACATTCTGCATGCTGAGCAGATGCTCCACTACTGAGCCACGATTCCTTCTACTCGAAGGGCTGTTGCACCAAAGAGGGTGTGTGACCCATTCTCTGCTGGGCGAGGCCAGATCCTTGAGGGCCTTGAGACACAGGAGGGGGAGACGGCGGTTGGAATGTTGCAAGAAACTTCCTAATGGGAAGAGCAGTTTCACAGCAGAACCAATTTCCGCCGGGGGGGGGGGCGTGTCTCTGCCACACTGGAGGTTTTCAAGACAGCCGTCTCCTGGGGATTCTCTAGCTGCAGGTGTTGTATTTGATAGCTATAAGCAATGCTCCCTTCTAAGCTGTGGAGTCCTGTGAGCAAAAATCCTACTTTGTGAGCTACTGACCCTTAAAGTTGCGAGCAAGCCATTTGGCTGCTGCATAAGTTAGTTGGCTCTGGAGCCGTCCCTTCCTGAGCGGAGATGAACATGCGTGCGCCGGAGGCTAAAGAACCGTGAGCTGGCTCACGCCAACTCAGCTTAGAGGGAACACTGGCTATAAGGCCCCTCCCAACTCTGTGCATTTATGCCCCAAGGCAACAAATCCTTTCCACTGCTAGCCGGGTGGGGGACATCCACATCCTGGCCTGCTTTCGCCCTCTGGCCAGCAGGAGCCGGGCTTCCAAAAGGACCCGGCCTGGAAGTGGAGCCGCCACCCTCCTCACAATAGCAAAGGATTTAATCAAAGGTCCAAAAACCCTCTAAAGCTCAGCTAGGGAGAAGGTGATGTCTGGAGGAAAGCTCAGGAGGTGGGCCTACTCTCCTGCCCAGCTGAAAACCAGAAGGCAACTTGGCATTTCATTTGGGATGGATTCTCACATTCTGCGACGCAAAGCTGTGGTGGGAACTGGCTGTCCATCCCAAGGGGGAAAGACTCCCAAGCTGCCTTGCTGGAAAGATCGGCTGGGATCATCTGAACCAGGAGTCCCTTGAGCTGTGCGCACATCAAACGCCACCAGAGGGTGTAAAGGAAAACGAGGAGAGGAGATACTTCACTCGGAGTCTCAGAGCGGCTGACAAACTCCTTTCCCTTCCCCTCCCCACAACAGATGCCCTGTGAGGCAGGCGGGGCTGAGAGAGCTCTGACAGAAACGGCTCTTTTTCAAGAACAGCTCTTATCAGAACTACGGCTTGCCCAAGGTCATCCAGCCAGGTGCAAGTGGAGGAGTAGGGAATCAAACCCAGTTCTCCCAGATTAGAGTCCTCTGCGCACTCAACCACCACCCCAAAGACAACCTGGCATTTCATTTGGGGCAGATTCTCACGTTCTGCGACACAAAGCGGTCGTGGGCTCTCCCTCCCACGGTGGAAGGACTCCCAAGCTGGCTGGGATTTGAACCAGGAGTCCCTTGATCTGTGCGCAGGTCAAGCGCCCCCAGAGGGTGTAAAGGAGGGGGAGAAGGGGCAGATGCTGCAGCCACTGGTCCCGCCTGATCTGGCCAGGCTGTAGATGGTTCTGGGTCAACAGCCAGACTCTGTGTGCGCTTTGGCTCGGTCGTCTACTCCCCTCCACGGTGCTGTCTAGCCAGTTCAGCCCCCCCCTCCTTATCTGCCTGCCTGTTTGTTTAAGAAGAAGAGGAGGAGGAGGAGAGAAGAGATTGGATTTATATCCCATCCTTCACTCAGAGTCCCCACAACAGACACCCTGTGAGGTAGGCGGGGCTGAGAGAGCTCTTTCGAGGACTGTCCTTGAGAGAACAGCTCTGAGAGAACTTGTGACTGACCCAAGGTCCCAGCAGCAGCTGCATGTGGAGGAGTGGGGAATCAAACCCGGCTCTCCCAGATTAGAGTCCGCGCACTTAACCACGACACCGAAAATGGCTCCCTTGCCCCTCTGGATGGGTTCTCAGCTCGGGCCCTAGCTGACCATGGAGGCTGACTCCAAAGGGATGACCTGCCCCCTGTGTGCTCAGCCCAGTCCTGATCCTGGTGGGATCTGCCCTTCAGCCTCCCCTAACCACTTGCGCCTCCGCACCAAACCTGCCTTCCTCTGAATACGACTCATGGGTTTTCTCCTGCTGTCAAGCCAAAGCCCGCCCATCTTCGTTTGCCAGGTTTCAAGAGCAACGTTTGTGCTATCTGCAATCGGAGGAAAACGGCCGCTGGGGCGCACCTTCACATTGACGATGTGGTAATTCACTCGCTGCCCATATTTCTTCAGGACCGTCTGGAGCGCCATCACAATCTCGCTGGAGGTGAAGAACTCCAGGTAAGCCTGCAAGCAGTCAGAAAGAAATGCTATGGGGGAGATTCCTTTACAGTGGGAAAACGGGGGGGGGGGAGAGAAACTGCTCCCCTACTTTTAAGTCACCCACGGGGTCCAGTACGTCCACTCATATTGCTTCTGTTGAGGAGTTCAGTCCCTTGATGTTTTTTGAAGGGGTCATTTCCTGCAGGAGCGCACAGGAGTGGAGCTCCGGCAGTAAAGAGCCCAGGGGGCGGGCACATGCAACAAGCCCCACCCCCTGCTCCCAGCAGTCCTCAGTCAGAGGACGCACGTCACCTGGAAGTGACGGGAGGACGCCAGGCATGCTGGGGGCGGGGGGCACGGCCATACAAGGGAAAACCATAGAGTTTTCCCTTGGATGGCCGTGGCCCCGCCCCCAGCGTGCCTGGCGTGGTTGCGTCACTTACGGATGACACGCACGTCGGGGTGGAGTTCCCCCCGGGGCCCGATTCAGCAGCGCAGGGGAACGGGCCTCTGGGGCGGGACTTGGGATCCCTAGGGGGTATTGCCGAGTAGCATGTCTAAAAGTAACCCAAGACCTAACAGGATATTCCCCGTCTCTAGCTACAGAATGAAAATTCTTGGCTCCCTCTGCTACCCTGTGGAGAACAGCAACTTGAAGGATTTTGCTGAGGGGTGAACTGCAGCTGAAAACGTCAGTTGCCCATTACAGGCAAAGAGGCAGCCACGCACCGCACCGGTATTAGAGGGCTTGAGGCATTCATTACTCCTGTGTCTCAGCTGACTGACCTTAATCTTCTTCCACTACGAGACAGCAGGACAGTAAAGGCTGATAGGAAACCGGATCTTGGCAGGAATGAGAAAGTGCTAATGTGAGCCACCTAGTATTTAACGTTTTACAAAAGGGGTGGGGGGGAGGACAGCAAAGATCAAGAGGCTGCTTTAAAAGCACAGCAGGCACGAGGCCTAATTTTGTACCAGGGGGGTTGATTTCTCGGGTGGGGGTCGAATGGCAAGGAGGCTCCCTGCAGGGCGTCCTGATCGGCTCTTAACAAGGCCTCTGCTCCTTTTGTGTGAACAGAGAGCAGACGGCACACAGACCTGCTAATGCCCCTTAATCTCTCGGCCCCTCTGCTGTGCAAACGGCTGGCCCTGGAAGCCCCAGACCCCCGTTATCCCCCCCCCCCCCCAATTTCTCATTTGTTATTGCCAGATTGAGATACACCCCCCACCACCCCCTTCTGTCCAAAGGGGTGATCTTTCTTTCCTGCAAATGGGCAAAATCAACAACTGCCCTTAAGTGTGCCTTCTCCTCCCGCCGCGTCTTGTGGAATAGCCCGCCCGAGGCCAACACACTCTCCTGGCCCTCCACAAACGGTGCAGAACTGAATTATTCAAGAGGGCTTTTCTGTGCAGGAAACACGGTCGTGCTGTACAAGATGGTTCACAAACATGCTTGGATGAATGAGTAGGGAATGTGGCCTAATACTGCTGGGTATGGCTTACTGCTAGGATTGCCAAGTCCCCCCGGGGGGCAGGGAAACCCCCGCCCCAGAGGCCCGTTCCCCACCGCTGGCGGATCGGGCCCCAGGGGGAACCCCACCCGCAAAGCACGGGATGTGCCCCGCATCAGCACGTCACCCGGAAGTCTATGTTTTTCCCTCGGATGACCACAACCCCACCCCCGGCGCGCCCGCGTCCCCTCCTGGGTGATGTGCTCGCGGCGGGCGCGCGCTCCCGGAGGAACCCGGGAGTCCTCCGCTGCAGCTGAATTATGACTTGGCAACCCTACTTACTGCAAGTAGGTTCCTATTATGTAATTTCTGTACCCCTTAATGTGTCATTCTTATGCTAGGTTTCTGTTTCTTTCGGGTGGTTCCAGTCTTCTAACATCCTAACACACTGGTTATTGAATGTCCCGCTTTATTGATTGTCTTGACTGACTCTGTGTAATCTGTCTTGAATCCCCGTGAGAAAGGGGGACTATAAATAATATAAATTAAATTCAAATAAAATAAAAATTTCTCCCATCCATCTCCAGCACCTGCACATATCCAGGAGCTGGGTTTCACCCTGCCATGCTGCTATACAGCTATTTGGCAAACCCAGGCTCTAAGACATCAATCTACAGCCATAATGTGAAGGTCTGTCCTCACGCGAAGGGGAAGGAGGTGCTCCGGTGCATAAGCATGCCAGCCAAGAGGCCCACTCCTTGGTCTTGTAATAAGTTCCTTCCATGGTTGCAAACAAGCCAGCCTGACACAAGACACAAGATTGGATGTGTATCCCGCCCTTCACTACCCAAGGGAGTCTCAGAGCGGCTTACAAACTCCTTTCCCTTCCCCTCCCCACAATAGACACCCTGTGAGCAATGCTCCCTCTAAGCTATGGAGACCTTTGAGCAAAAAATCTACTTTGTGAGCTAATAGCATTAAAGTTGTGACTGAGCGATTTGGCTACTGGATAAACTAGTTTGCTCTGGAGCCACCCATCCTGAGCCAAGACAAAAATCTGTGAGCCAGAGGCTTAAAAACTTTGAGTTAGCTTACACTAAGTCAGCTTAGAGGGAACCCTGCCTGTGAGGTAGGTGAAGCTGAGAGAGCTCTCTCGAGAACTGCCCTTGAGAGAACCGTTCTGAAAGAACTCGTGACTGACCCAAGGTCACACCAGCAGCTGCATGTGAAGGAGGAGTGGGGAATCAAACCCGGTTCTCCCAGATTAGCGTCCGCACTCCTAACCACTGCGCCAAACTGGCTCTCCACACCAACTGGACAGGCAGAAACGCGGAGACGATACCTTCTGAAAGACGTAGCCCCCACTGGGCCCCCAGCCGACGATGGGGTCGGTGGACGGCTTGCCGTTGATGTTCGGCTGGGAATTGATGGTCAGGATCCCTCTCTTGTTCACCTTGGCCAGCTCCTCCTTCAGCAGGTTGGTCTCCGGAGCCAGCGGGTCGTCATTCCAGGGCAGGCAGGTGACCTAGGGAGAGGCCAGAGAGTTGGTAAAGACTTGGGGGAGGATGTGGCCAGACGCTCAAGCTAAAGAGCCAAGGGCAGGAAACCTTTTAGCCAGGTTTGGTAGCCAGACACCATTTCCCACGTCATTCTTTCAGACAGGGCTCTTTTTGTAGAAAAAGCCCAGCAGGAACTCATTAGCATAATAGACCACACCCAACAGCAGAAACTCATTAGCATATTAGGACACACCCTGATGACACAGCTCATAAGCATATTAGGCCACACCCCCATGTTACCAGAAGTGTGGTCATCCAGCCACACCCACCTTTTGCTTCTTATTCTGTTTACCCTGTTTGTTGTCAAAACCCAGGGCCTTTTTTTGTAGCAGGAACTCTTTTGCATGTTAGGCCACACACCCCTAACGTAGCCAATCCTAATGAGTTCCTGCTGTTGGGTGTGGCCTATTATGCTAATGAGTTCCTGCTGGGCGTGGCCAACTCAGGAGTCAGCCGGAACTCCGTTCCTGTGCGTTCCTGCCCAAAAACAGCCCTGCTTTCAGATGGAAGTTAGTTCCAGGTGGTCAGCCCTGTTGGTCTGAAGCAGCAGAGCAAATTTAGAGTCCCGTCAGGCACCTTTAAGACCAACGAAGTTTTATTCAAGATGTGAGCTTTCATGTGCAAGCACACTTTTCAAATATCTGAAAAAGTGTGCCTTGCACACGAAAGCTCATACCTTGAATAACCCTTTGTTGGTCTTAAAGGTGCCTGACTGGACTCGTAAGTTTATTCTTTCAGAAGAGCATTCTTGCTTCCTGACCCACAGAGGTAAAGGAACGGTTGCGGTCTTGACACTGCAAGGCTTTTATTTTAAACCGGAGAGGAGCAGCCGTAGTTAATGTGTGTGTCTGGTCGTTTCCGCATTTGCCTGCCCCTCCGGATTTTCTCCGTGTTCGAGTCGAGGCAATTTAGATCCAGGGCAAAACAGCATCCAAATAACATGGGGCAACAGCAGGCTGAAACCGGGCTGAGCACCGAAGGGAAGGAATGTCATGCAGAATGAGGAAAAAACCTGGAATAAAAAGAAGCTGGAACTCGATTTTAGTGTAGAACAAGGGGCTGGACCCGCGATACTCGCGGGGGGGGACCTCCACACATGAGGCAGAGGAGGAAGCAGGAGGAGGAGGTAAGTTCCCCCCCCATCCCGCCGGTTCTCCTATCCCTTGCTGCTTGGACCTCGCTGCTGTTCCCCCCCGGCTTCGCTGCTCTCTTTCCCCCCGCCCTAAGCAGCAGCGGCAGCAGCGAGGGAGTTCGCAGAGTGTTCCCTGCGCATGCGCAGGGGACACTCTGGCACTTTTGGGGGGATTTAAGTATCCCCCCGGTATTTTTTCCGGGTTTTTAGATTTTTGTGCACACCTGGGGACTGCCCCAAGGCGACTTCGCTATTAGTATATAGATGGGGGGGGGAACCTGGATTAAAAAGGCTGCATTTGAATTTAGCTCAGAATTGCCTGGAGGACACTGTGGTGAACATGGATTAAAAGGAGAGTGCAGAAAGGGCCTCTGTAATAACGTTTGTGAGGCAAAGCACCCCTGGCCTTTCCCCCAAGGGTTAATAGGAATAGTAACGGGTCTGATCCATCCTGCAGGAGTTACTAATTGGTCTCTCGGCCTACACGGAATTTTCAAGGCCAAAGATGGACGTGGAGTGATTGGTTTCTCACATGAAGCTACAGTCTGTGTGAGGGGAGGGAGAGAACCGGGGTGATGAGGTAAATCTTCTAGAGACTTCTCCTAGAAATGTGTCCTGACTGGATGTCATCCTCCCCTGATGTCGTTGGGCCCAAAAATTATCATTGAGCTTAGGCCCTGAAGAAGAAAGGTTAGCTGAGAGAACTTGTGACTGACCCAAGGTCACACCAGCAGGTACACATGGAGGAGTGGGGGATCAAACCCGGATCTCCCAGATTAGAGTCTGCGCACTTCGCCACGACACCAAACTGGCTCTCAGTATTGCCAACTCAGACTGGCAGCTCCTCCCCAGGGCCTCACCCTTTCACATCACCTCCTGGCTGGTCCTTTTAGCTGGAGATGCCGGGGATTGAACCTGGGACCTTCTGCATGCCAAGCAGAGGCTCTGCCTCTGAACCACAGCTCCTAGCAGACCAGGCCTAGCTGAGACAGCTGCTGAAAAAAAACTGAACCGGGAGGCCCCGCGGGGCCAGGCCCAAAAAGCAGTGACGATGCTCTGCAACTCAAGGAGGGAAAATCTCTCTCTTTTTCTCTTTCAGAAGGGAATAACCCTGAGAGTTTGCCCTGTGTCCAGTGTTCTCTCTAAGCTGAGTTAGTGTGAGCTAGCTCACAGTTTTTTAGCCTCTGGCTCAGACATTGTTGTCTTTGCTCCAGAAGGAGGGCTCCAGAGCAAACTAATTTATGCAGCAGCCAAATTGCTCACTCACAACTTTAAGGCCAGTAGCTCACAAAGTAGAATTTTTGCTCATGAGACTCCACAGCTTAGAGGGAGCACTGCCCGGGTCCGTGTGTTTTGTGCAGACTTCAGAGTGAGCGCAAAAGTGACCGTCTCCTACAAGCAGCTCCAGTTCCAGAAGCCATAAGAACATGAGAGAAGCCAATGCTGGATCAGGCCAATGGCCCATCCAGTCCAACACTCTGTCACACAGTGGCCAAAAATACCAGGGGCCATCAGGAGGTCCAGCAGTGGGGCCAGGACACTAGAAGCCCTCCCACTGTTGCCCCCCAAGCACCAAGAAGACAGAGCCTCACTACCCCAGACATAAGAACATAAGAGAAGCCAATGTTGGATCAGGCCAATGGCCCATCCAGCCCAACACTCTGTGTCACACAGTGGCTAAAAATACCAGGTGCCCTCAGAAGGTCCAGCCCCTAGAACCCCCCCCACTGTTGCCCCCCCCCCCCAAGCACCAAGAAGACAGAGCATCCCTTGCCCCGGAGTCCCTATCTATAGGTAAAGGTTTCCCTTGCTCGAAAGCCAGTCGAGTCTGACTCTAGGGTTGCGGTGCTCATCTCTGTTTCCAAGCCGAAGAGCCCGCGCTGTCCGAAGACGTTTCCGTGGTCATGTGGCCGGCGTGACTAAATACCGAGGCGCACGGACTGCTGTTACCTTCCTCTTTATCTACTTGCAATTTCTTGCTGTCAAACTGCTAGGTTGGCAGGAGGCCTCTGTTGCAACTGGTGTGTCCCCTCGCTCTTCCCAGGTTGCAACGGTTACAGAAACACTCCCCTCCCCATATCCGACCCTTAAGCGTGCTCCTCCTCCTCCTCCTCCAGGACCACCCGGGCTCCTCTGCAGTGGGGCCTGCAAAATCCCTCACCTTGTGGCCGTTCCTGTCGGGTTCTCCGGAGATGTAGCACCTGAAGACCTCGAAGACGCTGTGCTCGCTGGTCAGCTCCTCGCCCCACATCTTCAGGAGCTCCTCCCGAGGCGACTTGCTCTTCAAGTAGAAGAGGTAATAGTCCTTGAGGTCCCCAAAGGCTGGGGAGGATGAATTACCCCTGAGGGTTTGGGGGAAGAGGGGGGCATGTTAGTGGAGGGGGGAGGAGGATGGGAGGAGGCGTGCAGAGAGAGAGAGAGATCAGTGTCCGGAGAGAGCAACACTCCCCGTGGAGCCAGGTAACAAGAAGAGCAAGGGATACAGTGTTCCCTCTAAGCTGAGTGAGTGTGAGCTAGCTTACACTTTTTTTAGCCTCCGGCTCACACATTTCTGTCTTGGCTCAGGAAGGAGGGCTCCAGAGCAAACTGATTGATGCAGCAGCCAAATCACTCGCGCACAACTTCAATGCCAGGAGCTCACAAAGTAGGATTTTTGCTCACAGAAGGAGCATTACAAGGAATACCTATTTTTAGTAGTCTCGAAGGGTAGCTGTGTTGGTCGGCAGGAGGAGAGCTAGACTGGAGTCCAAGAGCACCTCAGAGAACAACAATACTTCCAGGGTAGAAGCTTTCGAGAGTCAAAGCTCTGTTTGTGAGATACAAGTAGGCATGGAGGTGCCTAAGTCCTACTTGTATCTGACGAAGGGAGCTTTTGGCTCTTGAAAGCTTATACTCCGCCAAATCTAGTTGGTCTCTAAGGTGCTACTGGACTCCAATCTAGTTATTTTAGTAAGGTAAAGGTAATGGTTTCCCTTGCTCGAAAGCCAGTCAAATCTGACTCTAGGGGGCAGTGCTCATCTCCATTTCCAAGCCAAAGAGCCAGCGCTGTCTGAAGACGTTTCCGTGGTCATGTGGCCAGCATGACTAGACGTCGAGGCTCATGGAATGCTGTTACTTTCCCGCCAAAGCGGTACCTATTTATCTACTTGCCATTTCTTGCTTTCAAACTGCTAGGTCGGCAGGAGCTGGGGCCAGAGACGGGAGCTCACTCCGCCATGTGGCACTCGGGTCTCAACTGCTGAGCTACTGACCTTCCGGTCTGCAGCTCAGCATCTTTAACTCTGAGCCACTGCGGCCCTACTACTTATTTTAGTAAATTGCTTTAATTCAGACATTTTATTTATTTATTTATTTAATTCAATTTATACCCCGCCCTCCCCGCATTGGGGCCTTTCCTGTCTTTATCGTGCAACGCTTTGGATTTTCCAAGAAAAACGGTATACGAAAAAGGGCGCTGTTCCCAGCTAGCTCTGCCCGGACCTCGCCAGCCTCTTTCTGTCGCTCTGCTTCCCATCGATGGGCCCACCGTCCCCCGATCCAGCTCGGCTCTTCTACAGTCTCACCCGCGGGCACTCACCAGCGGCCGTTGGGGAACTCGTCCCATTCCTGAGTCCGGTAGATGTAGCTCTTCGGCCTGGAAGCCCAGAAAATGGGCCGGACGTCTTCGACTCGCCGCTTGGGGTTGGCACTGACTGCCCAGGGCAGCGGCCTCCTGTGTGGGTGGGCGGGAAGAGAACAGCCTCATGAATATCTGCTTCTTGCGTCTAGTTCAGTTTTTCCCAAGTGTGTAGGGTACCCTTCTCCCTGGAACTCAAACTGAAGGCATGCCTGACTCTTCCACCCCACAAGGTTAGCTTTTTAAAGTCACCCAGTGACTGGTACTCAGAGCTATTGGTAGTTAGGGGGATTGCCCAATTGGTCTGCATACCCATTGTATCAACTTGGTCACGTGTTTTATATTATTATATGCTTCCTGTGTGTAACTCTAGGTAAAGGTCAAGGTTTCCCTTGCTCGAAAGCTCCGGAGAGGTTTGTCCCGTGCTCACCTGGGGTCCTCCTTCCAGAGGCCCAGACGCCTCAGCACCTCCACGGTGGCCACTTCCCGATTGAGGGTGTAAAAATGCAGACCGTGCACCAAGCCGCTGTCCAGCAGCTCCCGGCACATGGTCACTGCCAGCTCG
Source organism: Gekko japonicus (assembly GCF_001447785.1). NCBI lineage: Eukaryota > Metazoa > Chordata > Lepidosauria > Squamata > Gekkonidae > Gekko > Gekko japonicus. Next base: position 138,021 of record NW_015171598.1, read on the forward strand.
ATGCCGTAATTCCGGATCGCAGCGTCGTTGTCCTTGATGGGCTCAATGACGTCCTTGATCTCCTGAGGCACCTCCAGCTTGGACAGCTTCACAAGTTGGCGCAGAGAATGGTAACCCTGGACCGGAGGAGGAAAAACAGTCACTAATCATGTATCGGTTGGAAACAGCCAAGTCTTCCTTTGCAGCAGAATGAATGAACTGATGTGAGTCCTGAGAGCGTACGGAAGATGACCCCGATCCCCTTTTGAACGATGAGTGTGTCACGTGCCATCAAGTTGTTCCTGAATTATGGAGACCCTCTGAATTAACAACCACCAAAACATCCTATCATTAACAAACTTGCTCAGGTCTGCATGTGGAGGTGAGGAAAAATGTTTTTGATCGTGTAAAAAAAAAATCTTCTGGAAAGTAGAAAACTAGTAAATTAAGCAAAGCTGTGCACCACAGAAGACGCTGAGAGTAGCAGAGGCTAATAAATACAACACTGTAATATATATAAGATGGGGTCATTTCCTGCAGGAGCGCACAGGAGCGGAGCTCCGGCAGTAAGGAGCCCAGGGGGCGGGCACATGCAACAAGCCCCACCCACTGCTCCCAGCAGCCCTCAGTTGGGCCACAAGGAGCAAGAAGCAGCCAGGTAAGTTGCAGAGGCCCCCCCCCCAGCCCGCCTTCAGGTACAAGCTCTCCCTCCTCTGCGAGGGCAGATTATTATATCACAAATAACAAAGCCATCAAATACAACAAGTGCAAGAATAATACACAGATGCTAAGACGCATAAGCAGGTAATTAGTCCGATGAGTTGATACGAAGGTATCGGATTATTAATAACTTCGTTTCAAAATTCTTCTTCAATTAAGACTATTACAAGTTATCTCAGGTATAACTATCAGTGCAACCAGGATATACACATCTCGGAAGAACATCCCTCAGAAGAATCTGCAGTTTGTAAAATTGGGCAACCAGTCATAAACCAAAGAGGCCTTAAGAAGAAAATATTAACACCATATCTCACTGCTGGTCTTGCTCCCCCACCCTAGTCCCGTCTGCCACTTCACTCTCCTTTTTATTCTAACGTTAGTTTCTTTGAGCTTCATGACAAAATGGACTGGAGACGACAAGCGCTTAAGCAAGAATAGAAAAGTGTCAAAGTGCTGCATGACTCTCATTATCTTCTATGAAGTTTCCCTGCTTGGTCACCACGAGGAGGCTGTGATTCGCCATAGGTGACCAAGCTATTTTTCCCTTTCAAAGTGTTCAACTGTCGCAGCAGAGCCAAATCCGAGTCCAGTAGCACCTTAAAGGACCAACAACTTTGTCCAGGGGATAAGCTTCTATGAGTCAAATCTCACTTTGCCAGATATCTGTTGTATACCCTGGAAAAAATTTCTGCTCTTTGTAGGAGCTGCGGTGGCTCAAGTGGTTAAGACGCTGAACTGCAGGCTGTGGAAGGTTGGTAGTTCAGAAGTTCGAGACCCGAGTGTGCTGCATGACGGAGTGAGCTCCCGTCTCTAGTTCCAGCTCCTGCCAACCTAGCAGTTCGAAAGCAAGAAATTGCAAGTAGATAAATAGGGACCACTTCGGTGGGAAGGTAACAGCGTTCCATGCGCCTTGGCGTCTAGTCATGCCAGCCACATGACCACAGAAACGTCTTCGGACAGCGCTGGCTCTTCGGCTTTGAAACGGAGATGAGCACCGCAACCCTAGAGTCGGACTCGACTGGCTTTCGAGTAAGGGAACCTTTACCTTTACTAGGGTGCTACTGGAATTGAATTTTGGTCCCTTTTAAAGGTACCTGCGAAAACTGACAGCAACAAATCATTTAATTGTACTAAGGTGGGTGGGTTTTTTTGTAAGCCACAGCCTGTTTGTTCAGGCGATAGAAGCACCCACTTCCGCATCTGCTGGGAAACCTTCCGGTTCCCCCCAAAGCAGTCTCACCTGTATGGGAAATATCCCCGGCACGATGGGGCAAGTGATGCCGACGGCCTGGCAGTCCTTCAGAAACTCGAGGAATGTTCCTGACCGGAAGAAGAGCTGCGTGATGACAAAGTCAGCCCCCGCTGAGACCTTCTCCTTCAGGTGCTTCAAGTCATCGATGTAGCTTTCTGCCTCCGGGTGGCCCTTCGGATAACCTGCGGTGGCCAACAAAAGACGAGATTAGGGGTATTCCCCCCCCCATTGTTTTCCTCTTAGGGCTGCCAAGCCGCAGCGGGGGATCTGCACGTCTTCACAGGATCCCTGCCGTGGGGGACAGTGATACGCGTTGCACCGCCGTCGCCAGGATGTGACGCTATGCGTCACATCCTGGCAACGGCGGTGCAACGCGTATCGCTGTCCCCCGCGGCAGGGATCCTGTGAAGACTTACGGATCCCCCGCCGCGGCTTGGCAGCCCTATTTCCTCTTTACTTCCTCTCTGTGCATTAGTTATCTGACGAATGGAGCTTTGACCCTTGAAAGCTTACACCCCCAAGATATTGTTGGCTTCTAAAGTGCTACTGGTCTTGAATCTCAGAGTTACAAAATCTCCTTCTTGGGAGGTTTCCAAACAGAGGCTCGATGGCCATCTGACAGCGATGCTGGTTCTGTGGACTTAGGCAGATCATGAGAGGGAGGGAGTACTTTTCTCCCTTTCTCACAACACAAGAACTCCTTGTGGGCACTCCATGAAATTGCTGAGCGGTCGGGTTAGAACGGATAAAAGGAAGTCCTTCTTCACCCAAAGAGGGATTGACACATGGAATTCACTGCCTCAGGAGGTGGTCGTGGCAGCTATGAGCATGGACGGCATCAAGAGGGAATTGGATAAGCATATGGAGCAGAGGTCCATCAGTGGCTATTAGCCACAAGGTATAGATAGGAGCTGCGGTGGCTCAAGTGGTTAAGACACTGAACTGCAGGCTGTGGAAGGTCAGTAGTTCAGCAGTTCAAGACCCGAGTGTGCCGCATGACGGAGTGAGCTCCCGTCTCTAGTTCCAGCTCCTGCCAACCTAGCAGTTCGAAAGCAAGAAATTGCAAGTAGATAAATAGGGACCACTTCGGTGGGAAGGTAACAGTGTTCCATGCGCCTTGGTGTTTAGTCATGCCGGCCACATGACCATGGAAACGTCTTCGGACAGCGCTGGCTCTTCGGCTTTGAAACGGAGATGAGCACCGCAACCCTAGAGTCGGATTCGACTGGCTTTCGAGAAAGGGAACCTTTACCTTTTATAGATAGGGACTCTGGGGCAAGTGATGCTCTGTCTTCTTGGTGCTTGAGGGGGGTCAACAGTGGGAGGGCTTCTAGTGTCCTGGCCCCACTGCTGGACCTCCTGATGGCACCTGGTATTTCTGGGCACTGTGTGACAGAGTGTTGGACTGGATGGGCCATTGGCCTGATCCAACATTGGCGTCTCTTATGTTCTTATGAGAGAGAGAAGGCAGGAAGGGTTGCCTCAGTGCTTAGTTCTCGTGGCCCTTTCTTACACGCCCATGGAAATGCTGATCGCCACTTTGGGGTCAGGAAGCAATTTTTTCTCCAGGCCAGTTTGGCCAGGGATCCTCCTAGAGGTTTTCTTTGCCATCTTCTGGGCATGGAGCAGGGGTCACTGTGTGTGTGTGTGTGTATAGAGGAGTATTTGTGAATTTCCTGCATTGTGCAGGGGGCTGGACTAGATGACCCTTGAGGCCCCTTCCAACTCTATGATTCTATGATCTGTCCTTTGCGGAATACCAAGACATTTAATCTTCTCCGCAATGACAATCACACGTCCTCGCAACCTGTCTCTGTCCCTTCCAGGAACAATCTAGTACAGGATTTTGTGGGTTCCTCTCCTTTGGTGACACAAGTAAGGGCTTTCCTGCCTCCGTCTCTGGCTTCACTATCAAACTATACCTGCCAGCAAGACTTCAACTGACCGACCATTATTTCTGGTTCCCATCACCCCTACTCTAAGCCCTCTGGCCAAAGCAGGGTCCAGGCAGGTATATGAATTTACACTAATTGAAGAAGAAGAGGAGGAGGAGGAGATTGGATTTATACTCCGCCCTTCGCTTGGAGTCTCAGAGCAGCTTACAACCTCCTTTCCCTTCCCCTCCCCACAACAGACACCCTGTGAGGTAGGTGGGGCTGAGAGAGCTCTCTTGAGAACTGTCCTTGTGAGAACAGCTCTGAGAGAACTGTGGCTTGCCCAAGGTCATCCAGCAGCTGCATGTGGAGGAGTGGGGGATCAAACCCGGTTCTCCCAAATTAGAGTCTGCGCTCTTAACCACTACACCAAACTGGCTCACCAAACTGGCTACACCAAAATAGAGAACTGAGAGAACTGTCCTTGAGGGAACAGCTCCAACAGAACTATGGCTTGCCCAAGGTCATCCAGCAGCTGCATGTGGAGGAGTGGGGGATCAAACCCATCTCCCAGATTAGAGTCTGTGCACTTGACCACGACACCAAACTGGAGGTATTTAGAAGCAGTGAGAGAGATGTCTATGAAGCTCAGACAGAAATGGGACCATAAGAGGGGCTCCCTTCAGGATAGACTCTTTCCAACACAGAGGAGCCCGGCTTCCTTACCCGCCACGCAGATATCAAAAAAATCTTCAAACTCAGAACGAATGTGCTTCACCAGGTCTGTGGCGTAGTTGAAGCCGTCCACTTCCTCTAGCCACTCTTCGCCAATCGGATCTGAACAAGCGGAGACACACACAGAGAGAGAGTCTGTGCATGACCCCTTGTAGCAAACACAGTCCTCTACACAGTGAGTCACCCCACTCCAAAGAAGAAGATGCTGTAAGGTCGCCTCCATGCTTGGGAGGAGATGGATGGAGTGTAATGGCAGGGTCTCAGTTAATTACTCTCAGCATCCCACAATTAAGGAAACATCTGCCCATCCATCTCCAGTTCTGACATATTTATTTCCTTCACTATGTTAACCCCCCCACCCAGAATTAAACCCAAACAAATGGTAACCATATAAACTAAGCTTGTTATTCCTGTTTGGTCCTTGAATCTGTTAAACATCTTCATTATGCTGTATGCTAATTTGCTGCTCACCCTCTACCTATATGTACGGACTGGTAATTTCCATTTCATTGTATCTGAAGAATTGTGCGTGCACACAAAAGCTTATACCGAGAATAAAACTTTGTTGGTCTGAAAGATGCCATTGCACTCAAACTTTGTTCTGCTGCTTTAGACCAACATGGCTACCCCCCTGAATCTATCTATCTTCAAAGAAGAAGATGCTGTAAGGTCGCCTCCGTGCTTGGGAGGAGACGGATGGAGCGTAATGGCAGGGTCTCAGTTAATTACTCTTAGCACCCCACAATTAGGAATACATCTGCCCATCAGTCTCCCATGTTGACATATTTATTTCCTTCACTAGGTTCTCCCCCCCCCCACCCCGGAATTAAACCCAAACAAATGCTAACCATGTAAACAAAGCTTGTTATTCCTGTTTGGTCCTTGAATCTGTTAATCATCTTCATTATGCTGTATGCTAACCTGCTGCTCACCCTCTACCTATATGTACGGACTGGTAATTTCCACTTCATTGTATCTGAAGAAGTGTGCGTGCACGCGAAAGCTTATACCAAGAATAAAACTCTGTTGGTCTTAAAGGTGCCACAGTGGTGGTCTTAAAGGTGCCACAGTGGACGCTGAAATTTTGTTCTACAGGGTTCTATAGCGCAGGGCTCATGTATGCTCTCTATCTTCCACACCCACCCCCAGAAGAACATCCTGCCTGATGGAAGGCAGCAATCCAAGCCCCTGGGTGTGCAAGAGCCAGCATGGTGCAGATTAGGACCCTGTGCGACCTGTGTTCAAATCCCGACTCCTGCCACGGAAGCTTACTGTGTGACCTGGGGTCTGTCGCTCACCTCCCCGCAACGCCATGATGTTCTTCAGCCCCAACCGCTTGGCTTTGTGCAGGTGTGAGGTGATCGTCTCCTTGGTCTGGTTGCAACAAGTCATGTGCAGCACGGTCTCCAGGCCACAATAGTTGAGCGCCGTGCTGGCCATCATCATCGAGGAGGTCTCCTTATCGGAGCCGGGGTCTCCCGCCGGGTGCCAGGTGACGTCGATGAAGAGCGGGCCCCCTGCCCCCATGCGGTCGAACCTGCCCGTTTTGACCCAAGGAAAGTGACTGGATTGTTTAGGCAGCCAAAAGGAATGAGTTCCGCTGTCTGGTCAAACACTTTTAAAGCATTTTTTTAAAGAACAACACAAAAGTTAGATACTTTCATCATACACTGGTTCAGTGTTCCCTCTAAGCTGAGTTAGTGTGAGCCAGCTCACAGTTTTTTAGCCTCCGGCTCATGCATTTGTGCCTTAGCTCAGGAAGGAGGGCTCCAGAGCAAACTCATTCATGCAGCAGTCAAATCGCTCGCTCACAACTTTAATACCAGGAACTCACAAAGTAGAATTTTTTGCTCACAAACAATGCTCCCACTAAACTGTGGAGTCTTGTGAGCAAAAATCCTACTTTGTGAGCTGCTGGCATTAAAGTTGTGAGCGAGCGATTTGGCTGCTGCATAAATGAGTTTGCTCTGGAGCCATCCTTCCTGAGCCGAGTCAGAAATGTGTGAGCCGCAGGCTAAAAAACTGTGAGCTAGCTCACACTAACTCAGCTTAGAGGGAACATTGCTCACAAGACTCCACAGCTTAGAGGGAGCATTGCATTGGTTTGATAGTAGTGCAAATGCTTTTTTAAAAAATAATCATTTTTTTAAAAAACCCTTAACTTGAGAGGGAGGGAAGTATGTAAGTCTTCTATAAATATGAACTATTCAGCGTTCTTGTTGGCTTTTCTCTTGGAACGCCAGCCTCAGCCTACAGGTCCAGAACTTTTTTTAAAAAAGGCAAAGGAATGAAAACTGAAAGGAGGCCAAGTGAGTGCAACGATTAATCAATGAAAGCCAGTTTTTAAGGTATGCACTGAGAGCGTAGCAGGCCGGCTCTTCCTTGTCTGGAGAGGCCTGCGGTTCACACGAGGAGATTCTCTGCTCTGTGCTAAGTTAGCCCCCTGTTCCCTCTCCCTCCCTGCACTGCTGCAAGGTTTAAAGAAGACTGGTCCTCATTCTGGCCCTTACTAACAAATGACACCAGAATGAAAGGGGGGGGGGAGAAAGGGGGGAAACCGCCTTGTGCACAGTGCCGCTGCTCTTGGCTCCGCCGAGCGCTTGATAATATTTGACTGCTGTCAAGTAACGAGCAGTCAGCTGACACCTGACAATCAACCGGGGTCCTGCCCCACCACAAAAGAACATAAAGCAAACTGGAGAAGCAAAGGATTGTTGGCGGTCTGAATTCAGCAACGGCCCCACATGACAAAGAGGCGAAGAGCAGGATTCCCACCCTTGTCCGCCCCCCACTGTCGTTTTGACCTTTTGTACTTATTTTAAAGCTCTGGTTCTCAATTGCTTTAACGGTGTATTTGCACGGTGGTTTAAATGGCTTTGAAAGGTGAGGTTTTAATTGGTACGTTTTAATTGGTTAGCCGCCCTGGTGGCCCTATGAGGGCAGAAAGAGGGGGTAAACGTCTCGTTATAAATAAATAAGTGAAATGACAATGGCCCAAAGAGGGGTTGTGGTCAGTGTTCCCTCTAAGCTGAGTTAGTGTCAGCCAGCTCATAGTTTTTTAGCCTCCGGCTCACACATTTTTGTTTTAGCTCAGGAAGGAGGGGCTCCAGAGCAAGCTTTATTTATGTAGTAGTCAAATCACTCACTCAAAACTTGAATGCCAGCAGCTCACAAAGGAGAATTTTTGTTCACAGGATCCCACAGCTTAGAGCAGTGGTGGCGAACCTATGGCACGGGTGCCAGAGGTGGCACTCAGAGCCCTCTCTGCGGGCACGTGTGCCATCGCCCCAGCCAGGCCCAGGCCATCATTAAAGTGTTGAATTCTCTGCCAAATAATTTTAAGTAAATGAAAGCATTTGGGATTGCTTTCCTTACTTTGTTTGGATCATCTTAAGTTAATGTATGAGTGGTTTTTTCTAAAGTAAAACCTCAGTATTCAGGTTAAATTGCCATGTTGGCACTTTGCGATCAATAAGTGGGTTTTGGGTCGCAGTTTGGGCACTCGGTCTCTAAAAGGTTCACCACCACTGGCTTAGAGGGAGCACTGACCATAAGTCAGCTGCGATCTGACAGCACCAATGCCGTAAATCTGTGACTCCCAGCTTGAGAGGCGGCACAACAGAGAGCGGCCTTGGCCATCACGCTCTGCTTTGCACGCTGTCTTACTGCCGCACCCCCAGCTCTGCCACGCCTGCCCTTTCCCGCCCCTCACCTGGAGATGAGGTTGACGGCCCCGTTGGACGTCCGCGGGGGGAAGAACTCCAGGGAGAACCACTTGTCCCCGGAGTCCTGCCTCCGGCGCATCTTTTCTCTCAGGCGGTCGTGCCGCTCGGCATCGAGGACGGGGGTGGAGCACCGCGAGCTGTCCCTGGAGCTTTCACCACCGCTGCTGCTCCCGTCGGACCGGAGGCTGACCACCCCATTGCTGCTCCCGCTGCTGCCAACCATCCCGTTGCCGGCACTGCAAGTCTCGTTGACCATGGTGAGCGACCTGGAAGAAGAAGAGGAGGAGACTGGATTTATACCCTGCCCTTCACTACCCGAAGGAGTCTCAGAGCGGCTTACAATCTCCTGTCCCTTCCCCTCCCCACGACAGACACCCGGTGAAGTAGGTGGAGCCGAGAGAGCTCTTTTGAGGACTGCCCTCGGGGGAACAGCTCTGAGAGAACTTCTGACTGACCCAAGGTCACACCAGCAGCTGCATGTGGAGGAGGAGTGGGGAATCAAACCCGGTTCTCTCAGATGAGAGTCCGGACTCCTCACCACTCCACCAAAGCTCTCTCAGTTTGGAAGCACAGGAGGGAGGGAGGTAAGCGGCGCGGGTTCCCCTCCCTGGTTCTTTTTGGAGGGAGGGGTTACAAATATTTCCATCTCAAGTGAACAGCTGTGATTTGACCCAGACTGTGTAGTAATAACTGTGCCCCGTCTCATGTTGTGCACTTTGGGCCACGCAGTGGTTCTCTCTGCTCTTTGTTTGTTTATGAGCTTCAGCTTTCTGATAACATCCAGCCCTGCACAGACCAGCAGCAAGGAGCCGCTATCCAAACTAAGAACAGCCGCTTTGAAACCTGGGAAGCTGTCAGCCTGAGTGTCTTTCGTGTCAGTGGCCGTGATGATGAAAGGCGCGCGAATTATGATGCTGGAGAAGACTCTTGAGAAACTGCAAGGAGATCAAATCAGTCAATCCGAAAAGAAATCAACCCTGACTGTCCCTTGGAAGGCCAGGTACTGAAGGTGAAGCTCAAATACTTTGGCCACCCAATGAGAAGGGAGCACTCGCTGGAGAAGACTCTGATGCGGGGGAAGACTGAAGGTCAAAGAAGAAGGGGACGGCAAAGGACGAGACGGTTGGACAGTGTTGTTGATGCAACAAACATGAAATTAAGCAAACTCCGGAGCAATGCTCCCTCTAAGCTGTAGAGCCTTGTGAGCAAGTCTACTTTGTGAGCTACTGGCATTAAAGTTGTGAGTGAGCGATTTGGCTCCTGCATAAATGAGTTTGCTCTGGAGCCATCCTTCCTGAGCTAAGATAGAAATGTGTGAGCCGGAGGCTAAAAAACTGTGAGCTAGCTCACACAAACTCAGCTTAGAGGGAACACTGCTGCGGAAGATGGCAGAAGACAGGAGGGCCTGGCATGATGTGGTCCACGGGGTCGCGAAGAGTCAGACTTGACCGCGCGACTCAACAACAACAACAACAAAAGCAACTGTTTCTTGTTAACCCTTCTCAACTCGCCTGTGAGGAAGGGCTCTTGGAGTGCCTCGTTTTTTTTGCAGACCAGGGGAACAGAACTCTACCCAAAGCTACTCATTGAGAATTTATTGGTGAGCGGAAGACTGCAAAACACATTCAAGGCCAAGGCTAGGATGACGTGTGCCTAACAAAAGGGGGGAAATTGTGCCAAAAGCCCTAAGGATGGTCAGCAAACAAGACAAGGAGGCCACACCCAAAGCAGAAGGCAAGGGAGAGATAAGGGGCAATTGTGCTTTAAGAACGTGTTTCCTGATGCCTTTTGGGTGTCCTCATCAGGATGGTTTCGGCCACAGACGCGCATGGCATCTCCTATGAAAACACACTCCAGACAAACAGGCACGCTTTCTTCCCTCTCCCCGTGCAAATCTTGCCACGGCAGCAGAGAAGGGAAGGATATTTCCCCCCCACCCTCACTGGTCTCCTGCCTGTCCCCATGGCTGAGGGGGACTGTCACACAGACAGCATGCTCCGCACAGCTGGCTCTCTGCTGGGAGAGCAGAGGGGGAGAAACAGCCTGCTTTCCCCAGGGTCGCCTGTCAAGCTTCCCGCCGGGCCCCAGAAGACAAGCAAGGAGAGGCGACTGGCAGGGTGTTATTTCCAAAGGGGGAGACGGAAAGGGGGGCAGCGAAAGAACAAAGCGGCCGTCACTTGCCTGGTGTGGTGGTTCTTTTTAGCCAGCGTCCACTGGAGCCTGGCGCTCTGCTCGCCGGGCTTCCTAGCGCCCTCCAGTTTATTTATTCCCGCTGCCCACGTGCGTCCCCAGTGAGGCTCAGCCTCACCTGACCCCGTGAGCCTTTGGCTGAGTTGGCCACCTCTGCTCTCCCTCATCCGCTGTCCAAAATGGACCCTGTCCAGCAGCCGGCTGCCTTCCCAGGCAAAGGCAAACAGCTGCGGCCCCGGTTCCCACTCCGGTCTCTGTGCACAAAGCCAGCCCTCTAGGTGCACACGCTGAAGGCAGGTCTCCTCCAATCAGAGGCCGGCCCTTACCTGCAGGGACCCTGCCTGGCTTGCCAATCAGACGCTGGCCCTGGCATCCCCTCCAATCAAAGGCATGACTGGCTCTCCATCCACCAATGGCCAGCATCCCCCCCCCTGTGCAAAACCCAGCCCCGGGGCACTCCCTGCCTTGCTTAGCAGACACAATAGCTGCAATTGACTAAGCTCTTCGGAGTGCCCCCGGCAGCTTACAAGGGCTGATTTGTTCAAGTTATTCTCGGTGTCTTTCCCTTATCAGAGCTGCAAAAATACCTTCGTCCTCTCTTCCTGCACAATGCTGTTTTTTAAAAATATATATAACAAAGAGTCTTGGGACACCTTAAAAAGAGACAGATTCACACACACACACACAACACACCATCAGATGCATTTTATTTTTGTTTCTCTGTTCTGGTAGAGCATCTGTTTAGTACCCAGATCCAAAACAGACTGAAACACATCCTCGATTCCTAGCAAGCAATACTCCCTCTAAGCTGTGGAGTCTTGTGAGCAAAAATTCTACTTTGTGAACTGCTGGCCTTAAAGCTGTGAGCGAGGGATTTGGCTACTGCATAAATTAATTTGCTCTGGAGCCCTCCTTCCTGAGCGGAGACAAAAATGTGTGAGCCGGAGGCTAAAATATTGTCAGTTAGCTCACACTAACTCAGCTTAGGGGGAACACGGCTAGCAAGTGCAATTAATTGCTCTACAGACTGCAGACTTGGGGGAAGGTCTACCGTGCCTAGGGTTGCCAGCATCCAAGTTTGACTTTTAAAACACTGATGCAAAATTGACTGGTAGTTGTTATATTGCATGAACTGAGTGTTACTGTTATACTGAATGTACTGAATACATATACCTCATTAAAGGTAAAGGATCCCTTGCTCGAAAGCCAGTCGAACCGACTCTAGGGTTGCGGTGCTCATCTCCGTTTCAAAGCCGAAGAGCCAGCACTGTCCGAAGACATTTCCGTGGTCATGTGGCCGGCATGACTAAACACCAAGGCGCACGGAACACTGTTACCTTCCCACCGAAGTGGTACCTATTTATCTACTTGCAATTTCTTGCTTTCGAACTGCTAGGTTTGCAGAAGCGGGAACTAGAGACGGGAGCTCACTCCGTCATGCGGCACCCTGGGTCTCGAACTGCTGAACTACTGACCTTCCACAGCCTGCAGTTCAGCATCTTAACCACTTGAGCCACCGCAGCTCCTCTGATATACCCCATTAGGATGTTATAATAATACACAATGCACTTTATAGAATGATAGTTATAAACAGAACACATTAATTTACAAAAGTTTCTTGCAGTGTATATTTATTCATTACTTGACTTTCCTAACACTGCAGCTTGGGTTGCTACACCATCCAGGTGGAGCCTGGAGACCTCCCGCTATTGCAACTGATCTCCAGGTAAGCAAGATCAGTTCCCCTGGAGGAAATGGCTGCTTTGGAGGGTGGACTCTATGATTCTGTACTCTGCTGAGATCCCTTCCCTGCTCAAACCCTGCCCTCCCCACAGGCTCCACCCCCAAAATCTCCAGGTATTTTCCAACCCCGAGCTGGCAACCCTAAATCCGTGCCCCCCCCCCAATCTCCCACAGAAAGCAAAAGCTTGCTCAATTTTGGTGACATTTGATTGTTTGTAAGAAAACAGTATTTACATGACTGGGGAACTTTTCCTATGAGCTGCTAAAGCTGTCTTCAGACTTAGCGCAGGGATGTAGGTCCTTTCCGCATTTGCCCGCCACTCCAGGTTTTCTCAGTGTTTGAGTCGAGACAATTTATGTAAAGGTAAAGGTTCCCCTTGCTTGAAAGCCAGTCCAATCCGACTCTAGGGCTGCGGTGCTCATCTCCGTTTCCAAGCCAAAGAGCCAGCGCTGTCCGAAGACTTCTCTGTGGTCATGTGGCCGGCATGACTAGACACTGAGGCGCACAGAACGCTGTTACCGTCCCACCAAAGCGGTACTAATTTATCTAGTTGCAATTTCTTGCTTTCGAGCTGCTAGGTTGACAGGAGCTGGGGCCAGAGACGGGAGCTCACTCCATCATGCGGCACTCGGGTCTCAAGCTGCTGAACTACCGACCTTCCAGTCTGCAGTTCAACGTCTTAATCACTTGAGCCACCGCAGCCCCTCGAGGCAATTTAAGCCCACAGCAAAACAGCATCCAGATAACCCAGGGCAGCAATCAGGCTGAAACCGGGCTGACCACCGAAGGGAGGTAAATGGGGGTGGGAGACGGAATAAAAGAAGGTTGAATTGGATTTCAGTGCAGAATTGCTTGGAGGACACCATGCTGAACATGGATTAAAAGGAGAGTGCAGAAAGGGGCCGTAGTGGGGGTGGGGGAAAGACCATTTAATCCTGTCACCTATGCTAAGCTCCAACCGGAGTCTGCTCCCACTGGAGCTTTGGCCCAAGGCCAGCGCTCTCTCCAGTTGGCAGGGACTCCCCTGGACAAATGGAGAAAAGGAATTCAGAACAATGACAACTGAAGAAGAAGCCCAGCCGTGACCCTGGAACTTTACAAGCTGCCTTTGTTACAGCCGGAGGAGGAGGAAAGTAGAAGCAGATCTCAAAACAGGAGCTGGTCCAGGAAATCGCTCTTCTCGGAAGCGGTGCCTCGGTGCGCTAGAACCGCTTTGCTGTTTAATCGGGCTTCAAACTGCAGACAGACAGGTACCTCTGGGAAGCTGTACAGGTCGGCCAGCTCTCAGTTGGGAAATACCTGGAGATTTGGGGGATGGGGCCTGGGAAGGACAGGGACCTCAGTGGGGTAGAATGCCGTAGAGTCCACCCTCCAAAACATCAATTTCCTCCAGGAGAACTGAGTTCTGTAGCCTGGAAAACAATCAAAATACTGGGAGATCTCCAGGCCACACCTGGAGGTTGGCAACATTAGAACTGGCAAGCAAAGCATGAAGGTCCTTCCTTGCCCGCTGTCCACAGGTTGAGATATCCTGCCTCTGAACGTGGAGGCTCCATTTCGGTTGTCATAGCTATTGTTAGATTGGGGCCACGGTGGCTTAGAGGTTAAGACGCTGAGCTGCAGACTGGAAGGTTGGGAGTTCGGCAGTTCGAGACCTGAGTGCCGCGTGACGGAGTGAGCTCCCATCTCTGGCCCCAGCTCCTGCCAGCCTAGCAGTCCGAAAGCAAGAAATTGCAAGTAGATAAAGAGGTACCGCTTTGGTGGGAAGGTCACAGCGTTCCGTGCCGCCTCGGCGTCTAGTCATGCCGACCACATGACCACGGAAACATCTTCGGACAGCGCTGGCTCTTCGGCTTTGAAACGGAGATGAGCACCGCCCCCTAGAGTCGGATTCGACTAGCTTTCAAGCAGGGGAAACCTTTAGCTACTGTTACACCTATTATTTTTAAAGAATGGAAACAGACTGGTACAGATGATCCAAAGTACGGTTTTCCACCACACCCATTTCCCGACAGGCAAAACACAAGTCCCTGTTTCATGCTGGTGCATTTTCTTCATATAGGGCTATTAATAGTGGGAGGATGGAAGACTGGTGATGCAAAACTGAAGCAGAGTTATACCCGTCTAAACCTGCTGGCTTCAGTGGGCCTAAAAGGGTGTGGCTCCACTTTGGAGAGGGGAGAGACAAGAACAGCGGCTTTAAAGATTAAAAAAAATACCTGGGGGGATCTAGAGAGCTCCTTATGTGTTTATGTTCGCAACTGCAGCCCTGTCCTATGGTAGAGAATTTAATATAAGAACTTAGAAACCCTGGGAAAAAACCTTCTCTCTCCGCCCGACTCTGGAATCCCTTTCTCCTGGAAGCTAATTCGGTCTTCTGGGAGTTGTGCCAAAGTTTAGTCCACCATTTGGTGGCCCGAGAAAGGGAAAAGATCAATGCAACTGAGGTGTGTGTGTGTGTATCAATAACAACTGCTATTGTATTTATTTTTATTTACATCCTTTATAGTCTCCCTCCCTCACTGTAACTCAAGTCAATGCCATCAACAGGATGGGATGTCCAATAAACAATGCAACTGCATCTGGACTGTAGGAATCGGGAGCCAACTTGAAATCTGAGGCAGAACTGAAGCAAAGCGTAAGCATTTACATGACATATTGAAACAATGCAAAAAATTAGATCGCAGGAGCCGATTTACAGCAATAGACGGTACAAACGGCACACAGTAGTACAGACTAGGGTCCCTATCTCTTTACCCAAGTGCCTCTGTCAGACAAAGGCTATTAACAGACCAAAATAAATAGCACTTTCCCACGGACTTCCTGTCTGGTTAATGTAAACACAGACTCTGCCAATCCAGTATCCAGCAGGAGGCCGGCCATAAGGTGTAGTTGCAACATTCGAGCGTATGTCTTCTCTCTGTGATCTTAATTCCCGGGAAGAAACGTATGAGAGAAGACGGGCCTTCAGATATACCGGTCCCAACCCATGTAGGGCTTCAAAGGTCAAAACCAGCACCATGAATTGGGCTTCATAGTGGATCAGTAGCTAGTGCGATTGCTGGAGAACTGGGGTCACATGTTCCCAGTAGCTGGCCTCAAACAGCAGTCTAGCCAGAACATTCTGTTCTAGCTATCGCTTCCAGACACTCTTCAAGGGTAGCCCCAAGTACAGCACATTGCAGTAGTCCAGTCTAGATGTAACTAAGGCATGGATGACTGTGGCTAGATTCTGACTGAACCAGGAATAGGCACAGCTGAGCCACCAGCCAAAGCTGAGCAAAAAGGACCTCCTGATGGCACCTGGTATTTTTGGCCACTGTGTGACAGAGTGTTGGACTGGATAGGCCATTGGCCTGATCCAGCATTGGCTTCCCTGATGCTCTTAAAACCATTCTGAGCCACCACGGCCACCTGTTTTTTTCTAAAGTGACTGCTGTGTCAAGCAGTGTTCTCAGTCTGCAAACTTGGGTTTTCCAGGGGAGTATCACCCCATCCATTATTCAGCACACAGCTATTCCTGTCTTATTGGCTTCTCAGTGGAAGAAGCTGCCTGTGGAGCTCCTTTAAAAATAAGCCAGTCTGCATAATGGAGCTAACACTGTGCCCTTTCCAAGGTGCTGATTTCCTGTGCAAGGTACCTGAGACGGGAAGCACCGCTACACTCCCGTTTCTCTACTCTTCAGGCTTGCTTGCCTGGACTAGCCGCCGTGCCTGTGCAGGTACTGCCCTGTAGGCAATAGAATTAGTCTTTCATTGCTCCTTTTATTTTCCAAGTGCAATTCCTCCAACCATTCCAACACAGCAGGCAAAGTAAGTCTGCCTGCATTGCCTTGAACATGGGGTACAAACACTTTGGACTTTTAAAACCTACCCTCTTTCTCAGGTCACTTTGAACTGTGGAGGTTCACGATCTCATAGAATCAGAGAATCACAGAGTTGGAAGGGGCCGTCCCTGCTCAATGCAGGGTCAGCCTAGACTGAGCATCCCTGACCAGTGTTTGTCCAGCTGCTGCTTAAAGACTGCCAATGAGGGGGAGCTCACCACCTTCCCAGGGCAGCTGATTCCACTGCGGCACAGCTCTGAGTGTCAAAAAGGTTTTCCTAAGATCCAGCCAGCCAGTTTGGTGTAGTGGTTAAGTGCGCGGACTCTAATCTGGGAGAACCGGGTTTGATTCCCTACTCCTCCACTTGCACCTGGCTGGATGACCTTGGGCAAGCCATAACTCTGGCACAGCTGTTCTTGAAAAAGAGCAGTTTCTGTTAGAGTTCTCTCAGCCCCAACTATCTCACAGGGTGCCTGTTGTGGGGAGGGGAAGGGAAAGGAGTTTGTAAGGCACTCTGAGACACCTTTGGGTAGTGAAGGGCGGGGGTAGAAATCCAATCTCTTCTCTTCTTCTTCTACCTTCCAGCCCTTAATTTAAACCCATGATTGTGAGTCCTCTCCTCTGCTGCCAACAGGAACAGCTCCCTGTCCACCTCTAATTGCCAGCCCTATCAAATATTTCAAGAGAGCATGTCAGCAGTGTTCCCTCTAAGCTGAGTGAGTGTGAGCTAGCTCACAGTTTTTTAGCCTCCAGCTCACAGATTGTTGTCCTAGCTCAGGAAGGATGGGGCTCCAGAGCAAACCGATTTATGCAGCAGCCCAATCGCTCGCTCACAACTTTAATGCCAGGAGCTCACAGAGTTGAATTCTTGCTCAGAAGACTCCGCAGCTTAGAGGGGGCATTTTCATGTCCCCCCTCCACCTCCTCTTCTCCAGAATGAACATCCCCAAGAAGTCCCTCAGCCTTTCCTCCCAGGGCTTCTTGGTCTCCAGGCCCCCGATCCTCCTCGTCGCTCTCCTCTGCACCCCCGCTCCATTCTGTCCACACCCCTTTTGAATTGAGGCCTCCAGAACTGCCACACAAGACTCCAGGTATTTAGAACAGGGGTCCCCAACGTGCACTTGCTGACGCCTTTCCTGGAGCCCACCAAGTGTTTTTAGAAAGCGGGTGAGGCCAGATGCACATTTTGCCAAGCAAGGGCTCTGACTGGCCACTGGAGATTTGGTAGGCTGTGCAGGTTTTCAAAAAGGGTTGCTTTGGCAGCAGCTGCCACCACAGCACAAGGATTTCTGCTATGTGGCTGAAGGGAAGCCGTGGCGGCCATTTTTTGTGGATGGCTCCACCCCCTGCAGCAGCCATTTTTTGGCAGCTGTTTTGTGGCACACTGTGTCAGAATTTCAAAGGTGCTCACGGGTTCAAGAAGGTTGGGGACCCCTGATGTACAAGAAACAAATTAGGGCGCATGCTGCCTGACTCCTCATCCCAGTTCCTATATGCAGGGCCCCTCCCCTATGGGAGAATAGCCTTTTAGACTGGAATGTGAGGAGAGGGAATAGAATTCCCTCTATAGCAGCATTATTTCCGTATGTACCATATTAAGCAAGAGTGACTCACACCACAGAAGGATGATTTGTGGAGAGCCTGACTTTAGCTGCGTTCTTTATTGATCACATCCTCTCTCCATCGGCATCTAAAGAGGAAGGTTTCTTAGTCTTTTATGCATTATACTATCTGCCAGATTGGGAAGTTCTGCTCCCTGCCCCACAGAGAATCCTAACATTCATTTTATCTTCTGCACCCTGCAAGAGAGAAGCCTCCCAAACTGGGAGAAAATCCCCCGCAAGGATCCCCGTTCCTCCACCCCAAAGGTAATCAGGAAGAAGCTCGATGCCCACCACGGGGCCACCCCAAATGGCCTGCTCTCTCTGGCCTTCTTCCAATCCACCATATAAGGTGTGAAATCGTTTTGGAAAAAGGAGAAGGCGTATTTTTAGCATGGCACGGGTGACTATGGAGGAGAGACTCACAGGGTGCAGAATCCTTTGGGGACTGTGAAAGGGGAGTATTCGTTTGGAGAAAGGCTCACAGGGGAGGAAAACTTGGGGATTACATTTAATTTAAAGGGGAGAAGGATTATGACAGGGGAAAGCAAAGTTTGAGTCCAGTGGCACCTTTAAGACCAACAAAGTTTAATTCTGGGTACAAGTTTTCACGTGCATGTCTTCAGATTCTTAACGGGAACTATGAATAGAGATAACGGCATGTGTGTGGCATGCTATTATTTAGTTTAAGCACTGCCTGTTTTAGCCTTTTGTTACTGTCCATGGGGTTTTCTTGGCAAAGATACTGGAGTGGGTTGCCATTTCCTTCTCCGGTGGATCACACTTGGTCTGAGTTCTCTGCTGTGGCCTGTCCGTCCTGGGTGGCCCTCCACGGCATAGCCCACAGCCTCATCGAACCACGCAAGCCCCCTCGCCACGCCATGAGGGACTGAACAACAACTGCCCGTTTATCATTTAGCATCGGCACGGAGGGAGCAATATTTGCAGATGGGAGAAATAAGAACATTTTTGAAGGAAGTCACTATAAAGGTAAGGATCAGACATGTCTTTTCCAAATCCATGATGCAATTTTGTTGTCGAGCATCGTTTAAAAGTTGGCACCTGTGAGCTGCCGATTTTCGTCCGCCCTTCCCTTTGGCATCCTGCCTCTGAGTCATTATTTTAAATCGCAACCTGGCCCCAGTGCACTTTCGATGAAAGGGCGGCGCAGATTAATGGAAGTGAGTTGAGAAATAAAATAAAGGGGGAAAGCAGGAGCTACCTGAAGAGGGCCCGACCTGGATGGGCCAGGCTTGCCCAATCCTGTCAGACCTCGGAAGCTCAGCAGGGTCAGCTCTGATTAGTGCTGGAAAGGGAGACCACCAAGGAAGCCCAGGGTGGCTATGCAGAGGCAGGCAAGGGCCAACCACCTCTGCTCCTCTCTGTCCTCCTGACCTGGATGGGCCAGCCTACCTGATCTCGTCAGATTTTGGAAGCTCAGCAGGGTCAGCCCTGGTTAGTAGGGAAGAAGAAGAAGAGAAGAGATTGGATTTATACCCCGCCCTTCACTGCCCAAGGATGTCTCAGAGCAGCTTACAAACGCCTTTCCCTTCCCCTCCCCACAACAGGCACCCTATGAGGGAGGTGGGGCTGAGAGAGCTCTGACAGAAACTGCTCTTTTTCAAGAACAGCTCTGAGAGAATTATGGCTTGCCCGAGGTCATCCAGCAGCTGCAAGTGGAGGAGTGGGGAATCAAACCCAGCTCTCCCAGATTAGAATCCGTGCACTTAACCACTAAAATGAAGAAGAGATTGGATTTATACCCCGCCCTTCACAACCCAAAGGTGTCTCAGAGCGGTTTACCATCTCCTTTCCCTTTCCCTCCCCACAACAGACACCCTGTGAGATATGTGGGGCTGAGAGAGCTCTTTCGAGGACGGCTCTTGAGAGAACAGCTCTGAACTTGTGACTGACCCAAGACCACCCAGCTGGCTGCATGTGGAGGCATGGGGAATCAAACCCGGCTCTCCCAGATTAGAGTCCGCGCACTTAACCACGACACCACACTGGTTCTAAGGGGAGACCACCAAGGAAGCCCAGGGTGGCTATGCAGAGGCAGGCAATGGCCAACCACCTCTGCTCCTCTCTGTCCTGACCTGGATGGGCCAGGCTACCTGATCTTGTCAGTTTTTGGAAGCTCAGCAGCAGGGTCAGCCCTGGTTAGCATTTGGAAGGGAGACCACCAAGGAAGCCCAGGGTTGTTGTGCAGAGGCAGGCACTGGCAAAACCACCTCTGAATTACGGTGCAGACAGTGGGGCTTGGACTTGGAGACAACATTTTGGAGAATTTTTAAAATAGACATATTCATTCATTCATTTTAATAGTGCCTCATTTGGAGACTCTGTTTCCTATCATCCCCCTCCCCACCCCCGGAAGGGGTTACCCGCTCGCCCCCCCCCCCCACAGCCACATGGGGGGTAAAATGAGGGTTCCCCCCGCCCTTCCCAAAATGGTCTCTCCTTCCCCTTTAAAAATTAAAAAAGGCTTCCCCCCCGCCGCCTCCTCAGAGTTGGCCCGTTCCGCGCGTGCCCGCGAGAGCGCGCCCCCTCTCTGCCGCTCACCTCCGCGCGGGCACTCCGGCCCCGCCCTCCTCCTTCGGGCTACCCGCCGCCGCCCCCGGCAGAAGCTCCGTCCAGCCGCCGGACGGGAAGGCGAGAAAAGGAGCGGGCGGGCGCGCACACCGTCAAGTCCCCACGCGCGCCGAGGCTCGGCGCCCGCCCGCCCTCATTTCTTTTTGTTGGTTGCCGGGACGCGCTGACGTCTTCCGTCGCGTCGTCGCTTCTCCGTCCCGCTTCCAAAATGGGGCCGAAGCCGACGTCGTGCCCAACAGTCATTGCCTTCCTTCCGGTTGCTGTGGCGCCGTTGCCTAGAGACCGTCACCCCCTCCCACGCTATCCCAGGGAACCTGCCCGCTTATGAATAGTATTAATTTATGAGCATGTTAATTGGCGATCCTGTTTCCACTAGTAGTTATATGTTGATGTTCCTTAGAGACCAACAAGCCCCTTAGAGACCAACAAGAATTTGGGGGGGGGGGTGATCTTTGGAGACTCAGAGCTCCCTTCGATTTATTGTACCTGAGGAAGGGGCGGGGCCGCAGTGTTCCCTCTAAGCTGCGTTAGTGTGAGCCACCTCGCAGGTTTTTTTAGCCTCCAACTCACAGATTTTTGCCTTCGCCCAGGAAGGAGGGCTCCAGAGCGAAGTGATTTATGCAGGAGCCCAATCGCTCGCTCACAATATTAATGCCAGGAGCTCACCAAATAGAATTTTTTGCTCACAAGACTCCACAGCATAGAGGGAGCAATGTTCCCTCTCAGCTGAGTTAGTGTGAGCTAGCTCACAGTTTTGTAGCCTCCAGCTCACACATTTTTGCCTTGGCTCAGGAAGGATGGCTGTAGAGCAAACTAATTTATGCAGTAGCCAAATCGCTCGCTCACAACTTTAATGCTGGTAGCTCACAAAGTACAGTTTTTGCTCACAAGACTCTACAGCTTAGAGGGAGCAGGCCCTGAATTCTTAGACCCCAGTGATCTCTGCGGTGCTACTTGACTTGAATCTAGCTCTTCTACTGCAGACCAACACGTGCGCACTCTGAAAATATCTGTAAAGTCCCTTTATTGTAAGTTAAAACTTAGCCTTTATCTAGCTCATTTAAGTCCTTCAGGTACATTTTCATAGTGACCCCATAGCACCGCTGTGAGGAAGGCCAGTATTATTTTGTTCCACAGTGTGGGTTGCCTGATTTACATATATATATATATA
>NW_015171598.1:159471-169676 GCF_001447785.1 Gekko japonicus
TATATATATGTTGGTCTACAGTGTGGGTTGCCTGATTTACTTAAATATATGTATATATATTTTTCAGAGAGTAGCCGCCATGTTGGTCTACAGTGTGGGTTGCCTGATTTACTTAAATATATGTATATATATTTTTCAGAGAGTAGCCGCCATGTTGGTCTACAGTGTGGGTTGCCTGATTTACTTAAATATATGTATATATATTTTTCAGAGAGTAGCCGCCATGTTGGTCTACAGTGTGGGTTGCCTGATTTACTTAAATATATGTATATATATTTTTCAGAGAGTATCTGCCATGTTGGTCTGCAGTAGGATTTGAGTCTAGTAACACCTGGACAAGATTTTAAGGGCATCAGCTTACAAGAGTCACAAAAGCTTAGCCCCTAAAAAGTCTTGCTGGTCTTTACACTTGGGGGGGGTTAACAGTGGGAGGGCTTCTGGGGTTCTGGCCTTGCTGGTGGACCTCCTGATGGCCCCTGGGTTTTGGCTGCTGTGGGAAACAGAGTGTTGGCCTGGATGGGCTGTTGGCCTGATCCAACATGGCTTCTCATGTCTGGGGCCGTGATGCTCTGCATTCTTCTTGGGGCTTGGGGGAGCAACAGTGGGAGGGCTTCTGGAGTTCTGGCCCCGTAGGTGGACCTCCTGAGGGCACCTGGGTTTTGGCCACCGTGTGACACAGAGTGTTGAACTGGATAAGGGCCTGATCCAACATGGCTTCTCTTATGTTCTTAAACTGCTACTCAAAGCAAACAGTGGACGTGGGAACCTCTGTCCAGAGCCTCACACAGGTGTGCCAACCTTCAGGTGTTACACATCTGAGCAGCCCATTCATTTCAATAGAGGGAGCAAGCATGCAGAATGGAAGGTGCATGGTTTGGCTTCTTCCTTTGGAGTGAATGGAGAAACCGTTTGCAAGAGGATTTTGCCATTTCACACAGTAAAATCCAGTCGCAAAGTGAATTGAGAGTGTACTGAAAGTGCATTATTTAGTGCGTATGAAAGCGATATTCAAGCCATGGGCTCCTTTGGCCTGCTGTAGGTCAACTAAGCCTGTGGTTTCACAGCTTTCGTACCGGAAAGAGGCCCTCAGACTAGTACTGCTGAGAGCACATTTGAGTATCTAGTCCAGTCTGTTTTCAGACCCTTCCATTATTTGGACCATAAACTCTGCAGCCATGGAAGATGGAGACGGATACATGGGACTGAGTTTCTGGCCCAGAAATGGGAACTCCGTTTGTTGCTCAGAAAATAATGGGAACCAAGGTATGACTCTCCCCAGAATCTCTTGTGTTAACAATACAAGAATCTGTGCTCTGAGGTTGGGGGTGGCAGGGAGCCTTTAATGAAGGCTTTCTTTAAACATAGTTTTCAAGTGTTCAGAAAACGATCCCCAGAAGTGCGCATGCAGACAAAAGCTTGTACCCAGAATAAAACTGTTGGGCTTAAAGGTGCAGCTGGACTCAAACTTTGTTCAGCCCCCAGGGAAATCTGTCTGTTCCGCTCTACCATAGTTTCCCGCCAGCAGTGAAGACTGTTTTGTTTTGTCCCGTGCCCCCCCCCGACAGAGTCTCACTGGCCCTTCCCGGGGTTGCCAACCTCCAGGTGGGGACTGGAGATCTCCCAGAATTGGAACTGACCTCCAGACTACACAAATCACTTATTTAGGTCTTCCTTATTTCTTTGAAATATTTATTCCACTTCTGGAGAAAATGGCTGCTTTGGAAGGTGGACCGCAGGGCATTATCCCCCTACCAAGGTCGTTCCCTCCCAGCCCCCACCCTCAAATCTGCAGGTATTTCTGCACATGGAGTTGGCCACCCTAGACCCTTTCTCCTCCTGGTCATATGTTCATTGTTTATGTGCTCTGATTGTTTTGAAATATTTGTTTTTGATCTTCTTTGAATGCTTTTATTGTACGCTGCTTTGAGGACCCTAAATTGGTTGGAAAGGCAGCTTTTTAAATGCTTTAAATAAAGAAATAGATAGATAAATAATACGATAGGTTTCTGAGAGCTTGCCTTTTTGTGTGATAAGGACAATTGTGTCTCTGCTGAAAAGCATAGGGATACCGCTTTTCCAACAGTGGGAGGGCTTCTAATGTCCTGGCCCCACTGGTGGACCTCCTGATGGCACTGGTATTTCTAGCCACTGTGTGATACAGAGTGTTGGACTGGATGGGCCTTTGGCCTGATCCAACATTGGCGTCTCTTATGTTCTTATGTTCCTTGCCTTTGAGGTTATGTACCCTGCCGTAAACAGAATTGCTGTCTCTTGATTTTGACCAATACTTGGTTATAAAGATAGGTCAGGGAAAATCTGAAGAGGTTTCGGTCCAAGGAATGGTGACCATCAACCAGATAAGTCCAGGAGGGGAAACTCCTGGAGTTTTGGAGGACAGGGACCTCAGTGGGGTACAATCCCATAGAGCATCCATTTTCTCCAGGGGAATTGATCTCTGTAGTCTGGAGATGAGCTCACTGTTCCCTCTAAGGTGAGTTAGTGTGAGCTAGCTCACAGTTTTTTAACCTCCAGCTCACACGTTTTTGCCTTTGCTCAGGAGGAAGGATGGCTCCAGTCCAGAGCAAGCTAATTTATGCAGCAGCCAAATCACCTGCCTGCTCAGAACTTTAATGCTGGTAGCTCACAAAGTAGAATTTTTGCACACAGAACTCCAAAGCTTAGAGGGAGCACTGGATGAGCTGTAATTCCAGGGGATCCCCAGGTCCCACCTGGAGGCTGGCATCCCTAGGCTGTCATGTGCCCTCAAACCCCATTTTGGTTTCGCTGAACTTACGAATGAACACGGCCACCCCTCTGGAAGTTTCACTAGCACAAAGGCAAAGGCTGGGTGTTGTCCATATCTGGGGCATAGATTGGCTTTCCTCTCACATCACTCTGTGCTCACCACTGATGTGGACTAGAGTGTTTGTTCATATCCTGTGTGCTCCTCTGGTAATAACATTCGTGCGTGACATGGAGGCTTGTGGTCAGGTCATAGGCAGTGTTCCCTCTAAGCTGAGGTAGTGTGTGAGCTAGCTCACAGTTTTTTTAGCCTCAGGCTCACACATTTTTGCCTCAGCTCAGGAAGGATGGCTCCAGAGCAAACTAATTTATGCAGCAGCCCAATTGCTCGCTCACAACTTTAATGCCAGGAGCTCACAGAGTAGAATTTTTGCTCACAAGACTCTACAGCGGGAGCATTGGTGATAGGCATGTTCATTTCAGGAGTAAGTCCTTCAGAGTCCAAAGTTTCAAGTAAATGTGCCTTCAGTTTATATTCAGCTTTGGGTGTGGAAATGGCTTCAGTGCATGCGACTTAAAATGGCTGCCAAGTTCTCGATCGTCACAGCCTGCCTTCGACCTGTAATGCTGAGCACTGCTTTTCTTCTGTGTTTAGATCTGCTTTGAAACAATGACCCTGACCCCGAAACCCCCCCCCCCCAGACTGAAATTCTGAACTCACTTACTAGGAATTCAGTTCTGTTGAACTCAGTGGGGCTTACATCTGAGTAAGCATCATCAGACTTAATAGTGGAGTCAGTCCACAGGACACCGTCTAGCCTGGATTTAAATCTGTGTCCTTTTAAAAAAATAAAATATTTAATACATATGTATTAACTCTGCGTGAAGTGATTTTGTTATTTAAAAATTCAGCCCTTTCTCTAACATCAGCGAGTAGCATATATGCATAATGATAAGTTCCAGGGACATTATGATGGACAGCTATAATGAATTTATTTATCATAATTATGTCATACGGAGCACCCCCCAGTGGGCTCCCATCCTATAGCTTCAGTAAAGCTACAGCCTCAGATGGTTCCGGGTCCTTCACTGGCCTGCTTTTCCTTGTCCGGAAAGGGATGGCTCCCGATTCAGCACAAGATGTGAACAATGGAGCAGCCCATTCCTCTGTTAAATTGATGCCTTTTTAGTTTTCATTTTGGGTTTCTTGTGTATTGCTAAAGTAAGCTTTTTCATTTCGCCTGCTTCCATTTGCTGCGTTTCCTGTTTGTGAGTTTCTCCTATGCCATTTTATCGTAACTTGCGCTCAATTTTTAAATCATTCGTATGCCTCAATAGTAATTGTATTTATTGTAATTAAAATGTTTTTGTCTTCATTAGAGAGTCACAGGTCTGAATGACACAATAATGTTACAGTGATTTACTGCCACAATCTACTTGTCCCCAGATGTCATTTTTTTTAAAAGGGGATTCTCCCCCTGTTTTGTTTTGAAGTTATAAGTGAAAAGATGTAGGTTGAACATCTCCCTTTATAACTCCTCAATTAAAAGGGCAAGATGCTTTTTAAAAAATGAAAGATGGGAAGCAGCCTAGTGTTGTGATGCTAATGTGCTGCAGCAATCTGTCAATTTCTGATTTTTTTGTTTTAAAAAGCCATTCTGGAGTGGAGGAATTGTGGCCATGGGGCTCAAGCAAGGGAAAATGGCACAAACATGAGCAGTACCTGTATAAATGCATACCTTCCTGTCTGCCCTGGAATTAAACCCAAAAAGATAGTACCTGATCGGGTTTGGGCAAAATCACAGCAAAACAGGAGAAAATGTGAGACAGAAACTCCGTCACGGGTTGTTGTGCTTCCCCAGCCCAATTTGAGAAAGCACTTGGCAGTCCTGTAGAGTAGAATCCAGGCTAAAACTTTATTAATAAAGGAGGGGAAATACAGGTACAACAAGGTTTTGAATCCTTGAATACCCACAGCTCTCCCTAAGGTTACAATGGGAGACATAAAGTTTTATACCCCCTATGACAGAAATAAATCATAATTATTGGTTCCATCAAACCTTGTCATATATCCGTTACACCATTCTGATTGGGCCCGAACCTGTGGGTTGGATTTTCACAGGCAAAAATGTACCTCCTACAGCTGAACAATGGGCCTTCTTCTTCTCAGGCTGTAAAATCCCAAAAAGTATCTAATGTAACAGATATGGGTACATAGTGGTGTGTTCTTCATCTAACGTAGGCTAAATGACGTCAGGAATATGTGGAGTCACAGCTAGCCATCACGACCAAGGTCACCAGCAATCAGTTACTGCCTGTCAGCATTTAGTATTTTTCCCAGAATGCATTTAAGCATTGAACCAAAGTGAATACCTGGATATATATTCATAATAGGTTTCTATCTCTGTAATTAGAATCATCAATGGCACTTAACATGTCTGTATGTCTGTGTATGTCATAGGTGCTGAGTCCACTAGGGTTAGTCTACTAAGGCAGACAGAGTGCTGAGTGCATAACAGTGTCACAAACTGGTCGTACAACAAAAACACAGGCACAGGATGAAACAAGATCATGTGCACGCTCCCAAAAACAGCAGTAAGGAAACCAAGTGAAGAAGAAGAAGAGGAGGAGATTGGATTTATACCCCGCCCTTCACTTGGAGTCTCAGAGCGGCTTACAAACTCCTTTCCCTTCCCCTCCCCACAACAGACACCCCCTGTGAGGTGGGTGGGGCTGAGAGAACTCTGACACAAACTGCTCTTTTTCAAGGACAGCTGTGCCAGAGCTTGTGACTGACCCAAGGTCACACCACTACACCAAACTGGCACCAAGCAAGACCTCCATGTGGAAACATCCTAGATTATTTATTTATTTGTTGCCATCACGTCGCAGCTGACATAGGGTGACCCCGTAGGGTTTTCAAGGCAAGAGATATTCCGAGGTGGTTTGCCATGCCGATGCGTCATGTCCCTGGGCTTCTTTGGTGGCCCCCCAGCCAAGTATCCTGCTTAGCTTCCAAGATATGACAAAATCGGGCTGGTCTGGGCAACCCAAGACAAGGCACAGCCTAGCTGCCAATAACTGAAATGAGGTGTGACCTCTTCACTCAGCTTTCAATTGTTGCAGGGATTCCCACAAGCTCCAGTCGCTATCCAACCTCTGTGTGGGTATTAGGGGCTGGCTGTGTGACACTGGGACTGGCCACGATTGTGTTGGTGCTCCTTGGTAAGTACGTATATTAATCATGACTTGGTAAGTGCATATTTAAATTGTTACTTACGTGCAATGCTCCCTCTAGCCTGTGGAGTCTTGTGAGCAAAAAATTCCACCTTGTGAGCGACTGGCATTAAAGTTGTGAGCGAGCGATTGGGCTGCTGCATAAATTGGTTTGCTCTGGAGCCACCCTTCCTGAGCTAAGACAAAAATCTGTGAGCCGGAGGCTAAAAGACTGTGAGCTAGCTCACACACTAACTCAGCTTAGAGGGAACACTGCTTATGTGGTGCCGTCAAAGTGTGTGGTACTTGAAAGAGCCACATAAAAAGGCAAGTCCCTTTCTGAAAATGGCTGTGTTGCACTTTCACTTGCTTGTTGGAAGATGGTTGTGTTTGAATTAGTGGTTTTATGTGCTGGTAAGCAAAGATTGTTTTAACTGTGGAATGCTGAGAGTAATTAACTGAGACCTCGCATTACACTCTTATCCGTCTCCTCTCAAGCAAGGTTACATCTGCCCATCAATCTCCAATTTTGACATATTTATTTCCTTCACTATGTTTTCCCCAGAATTAAACCCAAACAAATGCTAACCATATAAACTAAGCTTGTTATTCCTGTTTGGTCCATGAATCTGTTAAACGTCTTCACCATGCTGGATGCTAACTTACTGC
This sequence comes from Gekko japonicus, assembly GCF_001447785.1. Lineage (NCBI taxonomy): Eukaryota > Metazoa > Chordata > Lepidosauria > Squamata > Gekkonidae > Gekko > Gekko japonicus. The sequence continues at coordinate 166,099 of NW_015171598.1, forward strand.
TCACCCTCTACCTATATGTATGGACTGGTGGTAACCAGGGGTCATTTCGCAGAAAAAGAGGTGCAGGAGCTCATTAGCATAACTCATTACCATAACTTATTTGCATATGCCACACACCCCGACATCACCGGAAGTGTGTCAGAAGGCAACACCCATCACTCAGGCTCCACTGGACTATTTTGGATTGCTAGCTGCTAGCTATTGGGGGGGGGGGGTTTCCCACACATCTGCCCTCAGAGAAGAGGGAGAACTTGTACCTGAATAAAACTTGGTTTTAAGGGTGCCACTGGACTGTTTTGGACCGGGGGGGGGGGGGTCTCTGCAGCTTACCTGGCTGCTTCTTGCTCTGACTGAGGGCTGCTGGGAGCAGGGGGTGTTGCATGTGCCCGACCCCTGGGCTCTTTTCTGCCGGAGCTCCGCTCCTGGGCGCTCCTGCAGGAAATGACCCCTGGTGGTAACTTCCATTTCATTGTATCTGAAGAAGTGTGCGTAGACACAAAAACGTATACCTTGAATAAAACTTTGTTGGTCTTGGTCTCAAACTCTGTTCTCCCTCTTAAGTCTCACTCTGTTTTACCTTGTGAAGGGCTTTCTGGGGGGGTGTCTCACATAACCCTCTTGGTCAAGTTTTGCAGGGCAGTTTTTGCAAAGGAGAGACTGCGGGGGCTCTAAATGCCACCGAGGGTGAACTGGGAACCCTGGCAGGCCTTGCAGAGAACTGTCCCTCTTCCCGGGATGCCGTGGCTCGCCTGAAAAACAGCTTGTGCGGACCACCAACAGGCACGTTACACCTCTTCCTCTTACACCATGTGCAGATCCTTTCAAACCATGGGAAAGGTTTGCTAGTCATTCAGTGGAAGTATGTTTTCTGGTGCAGAATGTGTCCTTCCCAGGTTTTCTTCCTTAGGACTGTTTGTGCAGGGGGGGGCAGTTGCTCAGAGCACAATTGGGACAGGTCTTGGACAGCTGTTATGCAACAGTGTTTTAATATTTCAGTTTACATTGCAGAGACATATTCTCCTTTCAGTAGTTGCCAGCATCATCTGTAGTCTTCATGGATACGACTCACGAGAGTTGAGCAAACAGCTCCCTCTAGCTGTGACTGCCAGCCAACGCAGGCAAAAGGTGGTATTAACAACACTGGAGGTTAATTTTAAATGGTGCTGTAGGTGCCCTGACCTGGGTACCCCAGGCAAGTCCGATCTTGTCAGATCTCGGAGGCTAAGCAGGGCCGGCCCGGGCTCCTATTTGGGTGGGAGACCTCCAAGGAATACCAGGGTCGTGACCAATGTTCCCCCTAAGCTGTGGAGTCTTATGAGCAAAAATTCTACTTTGTGAGCGACTGGCATTAAAGTGGTGAGCAAGCGATTTAGCTACTGCATAAATTAGTTTGCTCTGGAGCCCTCCTTCCTGTGCCAAGATGAAAATGTGTGAGCCGGAGGCTAAAAAACTGTGAGCTAGCTCACACTCACTCAGCTTAGAGGGAACACTGGTCGTGACGCACAAGCAGGCGGTGGCGATCCACCTCTGAAGGTCCCTTGCCCTCCAGCCCCAATAGGGGTCGCCAGAAGTCAGCTTGACTTATTGGCAAAAAAAAGCTTTTAAAATGGTGCTGAAGGTGAGGTTTCAGTGAAAGCCAAACTGTGTAAGGAATTATTAGGAAAAGAAGGGGTGGGTGGGGGGAGCCTGTATCGCAATGCCATTCCACCAATCTATACGGCAGCTGCGTTTGTAATACTGTGTATGATTTGAGTTGTCTCATCTCATTGTGTTTAGAAAAAAGAAAACGTAGGGTGGAGACATAATTATTGGTAATATTATGAATCATGGGGAAAGAGCAAGCACAGGGTTTTTTTAGTCTCATAAGACCTCCAAGGAATACCAGGGTTGTGACGCAGAAGCCGACAGCGGCAAACCACCTCTGTTTATCTCTGGCTTTGACCTGGACGGCAAAGGCTAGCCCAATCTCATCAGATCTCGGCATCTAAGCAGGCTCAGCCCTGGCAAGTATTTGGGTGGGAGACCTCCAAGGAATTCCAGCGTCATGACGCAGAAGCAGGCGATGGCCAGCCACCTCTGGACGTCCCTTGACTTCCAGCTCCACTAGGGGTCGCCAGACGCCAGCTTGACTTGATGGCAAAATATGGTGCTATAGGTGAGGTTTCAGTGGAAGCCAAACTGGGCAATACTACCTAGCAGTGGGAGCAGGAGACCCCCCTGTAAGCCCCGTTTGGTCCCAGATCAGCTTCCTCTAATCCAAGACTCCTTCTCTTTGACGGCACACTTTTATACTTATGAGGGGTGTCGGCGTCACACGTCTGATGTGCAAAACAGGGCAAATGGGAAAAGAGAGAGAAACTAGTCTGAGCTACAATGACCTGATGTTGGGAAATCCCTCTTTCTCCACACAGACAGTTCTGAGTGTCAGCTCTGCCCAGTCAACTGGACACAACTGAATGGAAGGTGCTTCTGGTTTTCAGGAGGGACAAAGACGTGGCTGGAGGCCCAGGACCACTGCGCAAGAGTGGGGGCCCATCTACTTGTGATCCAGGACTTGGAAGTGATGGTAAGTGGAAACGTAAGTGGAAAGAATGCTTTTAAGGCCTTTCTCTATGTTGGTAATTTTTTGGAGATTTTGTTTTCTTGGATTTTGGGGTTTTTGTTTTTGTATTCAATGCCTTTCTTTTGGTTTGTCTTGTTGCTAAGCATGGTTCCAATAATCTCTTCCCTATGAAAATCATATCATGATGCACCCTCTCTCACATAGCAATTGATAGTGGTAGCAGTGAGCCTATATTTGGTCACTGTACCAAAGGGGGGACTTGTAGTAGAGATGGGACTATAAAGATTTTCCCCTGTTTTGATTATTCATATTTCTCTGGTTTTTATAGATTTATTCTTTAAGTAATATTTTATTAGGATGTTAGAAAGGCCTGTTATATAGAAGGCTTTCCTCTTGTAGGTCTGATATTGCCAGCAGACAACATAATAGGTACAAAGTTCATGATTCTGTAGTTCTTAGGGCAAACCTTTCAATGTCTGGGTCAGATAGGATTTTAGTCTCGTATCAGTAATGAATACTTTTGTTTGGGGAAGAACAAGCTTTAGCCGATATGCCTTAGGTCATGTCAAGTAAATATGTGACGCTATTGCATAGAAACACCTTACTTACATTTGACCAATAAGGAGATTTTTATGTAAATGTTGTTTAAGTTTTTGTAACCAATTATGCCTTTTGAATTTTATTCCCATGATGATGGTATGATGATGTCATTTTAAGTATTTAACTTTATGTATTTCCTGAATATGTTCAGAATATGATCCAGAAGACGATAAAGAAGAAAAAGAAGAAAGTTGTCAATTTTTGGTTAACTATTTGGTCTAATTGTTTTCCTATTAATTGAGGCATGTTTCCTGATTATGCTGAAAAGAAAGCAATCAATTTTGATGGGTTGTTTGGCCTGTTTTCCATATTTCATTACAATAAAATACAAGAACTTCCTCCTCATTTGACTTCATTTTTGACATGGAATCTAATGTCTACAACAACATCACACACCAATGCTCTGGTATTTTGG
>NW_015171598.1:169865-170004 GCF_001447785.1 Gekko japonicus
TTTGGATATAATGTAATGTGAAAATAGAGCAATCAGATGCAGCTCTATGTTTGTAAAGTTAAGAGGTGAAGGTTCCCAGTCAAAATTTAGTTGGTAAACAGAAATTTTGTTGTTAAAAACTTGGCCATTTGTTTTAAAA
>NW_015171598.1:170160-170280 GCF_001447785.1 Gekko japonicus
GAAGTTTGTCTTGCAGATTTCTTTCAGCAACAATGTGTCAATAAAGTTTCATAAAACTTAGTTTTCTGGAAAGTTAGTACTTTCTTCCTGTATTTAAATACTTTCCACGTGGGATTATAA
>NW_015171598.1:171623-176452 GCF_001447785.1 Gekko japonicus
CCTAGTATTTATTTTTGAGATCTGCACCATTGTGCAGCCATGGTTCCTCCACAGAAATATAACGTCTCCAATCTCCTGGACAAGAGCCCCAACAAATGGGCTGTGTCCATGCCGGCCTCTTGTGATCGGCCTGCCTGGGGAAAAAAGGGGAAGGAGGAGTAGCAATTTAACATTCTGAATTTGATTGTGAATGTGGTAGACCCAGACTTGCCTTATCCAATAAGAAGTTGACATCCAAAGTGAATAATTGCCTAAGTGTATAGAACCACCATCATATAAGGATTGTAAACATTTGTTTGAAATTATTAACTTAGATACAAGAAAGTTAACAGAGAAAAGAAATTTTTAGCACCTAACAAAGTTTTAAAGCCATAATTGTTTGACTAATGTATTGTTAATATTCCTATGAACAGCCTATCATGTTTTTAAAGCCATAGACCCCCTTGAAGTGACTCCACTGAGGTGAAATCAAATAATTGTTTGACTAAATTGTTTTATTTTTGAAACATCTTTAACAAGGTACTCATTTGTGAGCGTGGAATCTCCTTTCTGTCTTGGCTGATGTGGCTGGCTCCTGACATCTACCCTGGAGATCGAGTCTGGCTCCTGACGCTTCTAGCCAACAGCATTTGGCTGCTCCTGGCCTCCTTTGATGTTTCTGGCAACCATCACTGCTCCTTTGCTTGAGGGAACCACCATCCTGGTTTCACATCTTTTCCACATGACGAGTTGTGTCTCCGGTTGACCCTGAGCCTGACCTGACATTAGTTTCCAGACGCTTAAGAAAAAGAAGAAAGTTGTTTAGCTATTTGGGCTTATTGTTTTCCTATTAATAGAAGCATGTTTCCTGATTATGCTGAAGCATGTTTCCTGATTATGCTGAGAAGAAAGTAGTCAGTTTTGATGGGTTCTTTGGCCCAACTGTTTTCCATATTTAATTACAATAAAATACAAGAACTTCCTCCTCATTTGACTTCATTTTTGACATGGAATCTAATGTCTACAACACCAGAGAAGCTGCAGTTGTCTAGTAAGCCTTAGTGCACTCTGCTAAATTATTAATGGTTTTGTGGCTATACCAGACCAGAGAATCCAACACCAATAAAGCTAAGGGGCAATAGATTCAGGACACAGAAAAGGAAATACTTCTTTAGACAGCGAGTTATTAAAATGTGGAATTCGCCGCCAGAGGATGTAGTGATGGCCACAGGCATAGGCAGCTTTAAAAGAGGATTAGACAAATTCATACAGGAGAGGTCTATCCATGACTGGTGCCCATGGTAACTAAAGGGAACCTCCATGTTCAGAGGCAGCCAACCTCTGAATACCAGTTCGAGGAGGTAACATCAGAGGAAGGCCTCAGTCTCTGTGTCCTCTTGTTGGACCTCCAGAGGAACCGATCAGCTACTCTGTGGGACAAGATGCTGGACACTGGTCTGATCCGGCAAAACTCTTCTGATGTCCTTAACCAGCTTCATAGAATCATAGAGCTGGAAGGGACCTCCAGGGTCATCTAGTTCAACTCTCTGCACAATGCAGGAAATCCACAAATACCTCCCCCCACACCCCCAGTGACTGCTGTTCCACACCCTGAAGGGACCACTTCCACAGATATCTGGCCCCAATTGCAGAGCCTGAGTTCCCCATCAATTGTAATCCATTGACCTGAGGTCTGTGGGGCAGAAAGGTGTGCCCTGTCTGTGTGATACATAAGGGGTCCTGTTTTGGTCTGTAATGTAATCTTGAAAAACAAAGAGAACAGGAAGAGATGTAGTTCCCTTTTCTGCCTGGCAGGAATTTGTACCCAAGAACCACCAAGAAGAATATCGTTTCTGGATTGGACTTACATATACACTGGAGAAGTGGACTTGGGTAGACAGGTCGTTGTTGGATCAGACCTTGTGAGTAGTTTCCTACATTTGCCACTTGTTTGTTCTTGGGATCATCATAGACTGCAGAACCCCTGCTAGAGAAGCTGGACTTTTGAATGCTGTGCCTCTGGGGTTTGGCGCCCTGAAAATGGATCCATTCCAACATACATAGATAGAGGGAATCTTCACTTGCTGGTGTTTTCCCCTGTCGGCTGCTTTACCTTTGAGAGCTCCCAGCAGAATACATCCCACCATGTAGGAGAGTTTCCCTGCCTCTGCCCCAACTTCATTGACAGCTGTAGTCGGGGGCAAGAGAACTCCCTGTTGGCCGGCCTGGATTCACTCTGTGTTCTCCTAACTGGTATGGTTGAATGGTGAGGCAATTGCTGCAGGCAGGCCATGGTGGATGTCTTGTTGTCAGAACCCACAGCCAAGAATGAAGTACACGCATTCAGGAACGGTAATACTTTTATTGCAGAGCTATAGATGCAGTAACATAAGCACTGTTAAGAATGGCGGTGGCCCCATGGGCATAATAGGATATAGGGTATTCGTATGCACCCTCCCCAGAGCACTGGCCAATTAGGCACCCTCCCGCACGTGGGATAGAGCTTGGATACCGTTAGGTAGCTAAAGCTAACACTCTCCCACGGCACCTAGGAAAAACCCAGACAATACAACTCCCTCCTGCACATCTGTACAGATAAACATTTTGGCGCAAAGCAGAAAAAGCACAGAGAGGAATGCAGTAGCAATTAACCAGGCACAGACCGAACTCCCCAACCCCCATGGCAGCGTAGCTGACAATCATCAAGGCCATCTGCTTAGACATCACTGGATTTTACATCAACGGAATCATTTGCTCCGATCCAAAGAGCGGAACGATTCCATTCCAGAAATATTTCCGTCCTGCCTTGCATGTTGTCAGAACCCACAGCCAACAACGAAGTACATGCATTCAGGAACGGTAATACTTTTATTGCAGAGCTATAGATGCAGTAACATAAGCACTGTTAAGAATGCCGGTGGCCCCATGGGCATAATAGGATATAGGGTATTCGTATGCACCCTCCCCAGAGCACTGGCCAATTAGGCACCCTCCCGCACGTGGGATAGAGCTTGGATACCGTTAGGTAGCTAAAGCTAACACTCTCCCACGGCACCTAGGAAAAACCCAGACAATACAACTCCCTCCTGCACATCTGTACAGATAAACATTTTGGCGCAAAGCAGAAAAAGCACAGAGAGGAATGCAGTAGCAATTAACCAGGCACAGACCGAACTCCCCAACCCCCATGGCAGCGTAGCTGACAATTATCAAGGCCATCTGCTTAGACATCACTGGATTTTACATCAACGGAATCATTTGCTCCGATCCAAAGAGCGGAACGATTCCATTCCAGAAATATTTCCGTCCTGCCTTGCACCTGGAGCCCCTTCCAGATTGCAGACAGGGGTGGGATTCAGAAGAATCCCTGTTCATAATTCAGCAAAGCAACACTGGATGACTCAGCTGAATGCCGGTTCTCTCTGCTAACGTGTTGCATTTTGGGAAAACAGGTAGGAGGGATGATAGCGCTTTTCTACCGGTGGTTCTGCTCCTCTTCTGTAGCACAGAGTCCTCACAGGAGTCTTCTGAAGCGATACAGGTTCTTGCACCCATCCCATTGAATCCTGAGGCTATCACTAGCAAGGACAACCTCCCCTGCACTACAGGGGGTTCATGCCATTGGTCTTGCTAGATACCACACTGAGATGAAGTTTGCTACTTGGAAGCCACGTAGTTCATCCTCTCCTGATAACATAAGGTGTTGACTGATGGGGTGATGCGCAGGGGGACCAACCTCAGGACTCCTGGATTTAGGCCAGCTTCTCTGGTTGCATGAAGCCCCCCCCCTTGAAGACCTTACAGCTTGCCAGCTGACCAGCCAAGACTTATTTTGTACTATCCAAAAATCTTGTGACACTTAATTGTTTCAAAGCCACTTCCTTCATTTTTCATCACCCTTTCTCGTCGAGACTCAAGGTGAATTTCAGAAACTATTTAGTGAAGGCTAGTCTAATAAGATAGAACAGGCAATGCAATAAAACTGGAATGCACCATCAGAGAAGAGTGAAATAAAAACAGTATAGTATCTATTGCAGTAGAAAGAGGGATCAGAAGATGGAGTAACTGTCTGTCCCCCCCATTTATGCAGAACGATTCAGAACTACAACTCTGTCCGCACTATAAAAAGTGCCCCTATTCCCTTTGGAATTAAACAAAATTTGCTGTCATTGAAAAGGAGCTCAAAGACTTTCTCTCCCTCCCAACCCCGTCTGCTTGCCATAGGTTCCCGTTGTCTGTCCCGGTGGCCAGCAAGAGCTGTGGTGTCGTCCAGGGCCACCAGATCTGCTCTGAAATGTGCAGCGATGAATTTAAATGGATCTGTCAAAAGGAAGCGGCTCTGATCTGACATCAGAAGGACATCCCTTTGGGGGGTTTTCTGTTCTTTGTCTGAGAAACCTGAACTTCCAGTAAGCTCTTTATTTCCTACTTTGGAGAAATCGACTCGCGAGCCCCTCCTGTTTCTTCAGGTTGGCCCCTAAGTTGTCTCTCCCCAGTCTCTGCACAGCGATGCCACCCCTTTCCTTTTTCCACGGAGCCGCCAAAAACAAACTGGGTAACCCCTGCTGCCGCCAGCAACTCTGAGAGTATCTCCTGCTAAAACAAAGTGCCCCATCTAACACTGTGTGACTGCCTAGATGCCGCACCTTTGGGTCTTGCTCCTGCAAACTAGTGTGTGGGTGATCTATCACAGTGCCCCTCCCCATCACCAGTCTCCAGATACCAACACCAATGAGGTGTGATATGTTTCCAGAGGTCAGATTTGGAGCATTCTAAATACACACAAGTTTAATAAATGGATAAAAGAATACATGTGGTGTGTTCAAGCATTCAGGCTAAGCAAGGGTACA
>NW_015171599.1:0-236 GCF_001447785.1 Gekko japonicus
AGACCAAACGTCAATGCACTTTTGAGATAGTACTACTTGACAGGGGGCCAATATATCCCTACGGCTGTTAAGAACATAAGAACATAAGAGACGCCAATGTTGGATCAGGCCAAAGGCCCATTCAGCCCAACACTCTGTATCACACAGTGGCCAGAAATACCAGTTCCATCAGGAGGTCCACCAGTGGGGCCAGGACATTAGAAGCCCTCCCACTGTTGACCCCCCCAAGCACCAAG
>NW_015171599.1:736-3811 GCF_001447785.1 Gekko japonicus
GGTCGCACCATTGATTTATATAGGGCCCTTATGTTTGTTTGTTTTTTAAGTACCCGAGGGTACACATTTATTGTTTTCTTATATTCCTAAACACAGACATAAACAACTACCACAAACAACATATAACCAAGAGACTAATTACATTTTGTTACTATACCTAATCCATCGCTTCATTATTCTCTAATATTTGTTAATATTCTCTAATTCCACTATTATATATTACTACATACTCAAATATTATTTTTGCCATATCAGCTTAATCTTTCACTCCATTCACATTATACCAATCATATAGTCTCTTCCAGGTTTTTTGAAATATCCATTTCTTCGTGCCTCTCATTTCCATAGTTAATTTGTCTATTTCTGCCGCTTCTAAGAGTTTATTAATATATTCCTGTTTGGTTGGTGTTTCTTGAATCTTCCAATATTTGGCATAGAATATCCTTGCCGCTGTTGACATGTATACAATCAGGTATCTATCAGTTGCCTCGAATTCTTTCGGAAAAATATTTAACAATAGCAATTCTGGAGTAAAGGGGATGTTACATCTTGCTATTTTTTCCATTATACAGTGCACCCATTTCCAAAAAATTTTTGAAACATCACATAACCACCACATATTATAAAATGTGCCTATCTTATTTTTACACTTTCAGCATTTATCTGAACAATTGCCACTTTGCTTTGCTAACCTATCTGGAGTAACAAGGGCATTATGTTAAATGTTAAAGCATTTAACGCAAAAATAATACTTAAATTCCTATATGGGGCAGCCATTTGGATCGGTGCAGCTTCTTAGACAAATTATTAGCTCAGTTTCTGCATCGAATTTTTGGAGTTCCAAAGTGAGTGGAGGAAGCTGTTCTTAGGTGGGAGCTAGCACAAAGTTCCCTAGAACTTAGATCATGGCTGGCTGCTTTCAGACTAAGGCTGAAGGTTTGTTTTTCTAGTCCATTATCAGGGAGCTTGATATATAGACTGAAGGAGGATAATTATAGAACCACCTGGTTAAATCAAACAGATGAGAAATTGAACCTCCTCAGCCTCCTGATATCAATGATCAAGACTATATCTCAGCAAGAAGCATGGAGACAGATCAGATTGAAGGCAGGAAATTGGGATAGGGCCAGTACCACCACACGTGCCAGGCGTGTATGTTCTCCCCTAGCTTTGGGGATCCCTCCTTCATTGACTCTTCCATTATATCTAAGCAATCTTACCATCCCCTCTCATAGATTTGCTTTTACTCTTGCAAGATGAAATGCTGTACCATCTGCAGAATTAAAGGGACGTTTTTCACGAACTCCGTATTCAGATAGGCTTTGTATCTGTGCTTCTGGTGAGACTGAGACACTGACACATCTCCTTTTGTTTTGTTCTCATTGGTTAGTCATATTGGATATATCCACTTCTATCCAAATACCACCTTCCACTGGAGCCATGGGTGACCTCTTATCTGCTGTTAGATATCAATATGATAATTATTGCTTCAGTAGCAAAATATTTAGCTATTTTAATAGCATTGAAGTGCAGATAATTGCTGTTATGATAAGGTCTGCATTTTTGGTTCTGTTTTATATTGTAAATCTTTTCTACTGCTTATATTTAAAAAGGATCTGAATGTATAGTTTTAAACTTTCGCTTTGGTATTTTATATGTATGTTGTATATTGTGTGGGAGCTGCGGTGGCTCAAGTGGTTGGTTAAGACACTGAACTGCAGGCTGGAAGGTCAGTAGTTCAGCAATTCAAGACCCGAGTGCCACATGACGGAGTGAGCTCCCGTTTCTGGCCCCAGCTCCTACCAACCTAGCAGTTCAAAAGCAAGAAATTGCAAGAAGATAAATAGGTACCACTTCGGTGGGAAGGTAACAGAATTCCGTGCACCTTGGCATTTAGTCATGCCGGCCACATGACCACAGAAACATCTTCAGACAGCGCTGGCTCTCCGGCTTGGAAACAGAGATGAGCTCTGCAACCCTAGAGTCAGATTTGGCTGGCTTTCGAGCAAGGGAAACCTACCTGTATGTTGTGTATATGCTTGAGACCATTGGTCATATAAGCTGAAATAAACTAAAGTATTATAACTGAATTTAACTAAGATGGCGAGGTAAGGAGTGCTGCCTCTATGCTCCTGAGCTTGCGGACTGATAACAACTAAATATACGAACATACTACCACAAATGGGAGATGCTGACCTTCCAAAACATCTGTGCAACGTGGGGGACCTGGAGAGACCGAAGGTACTTGCTCCCGGCGTCGCCCAGTGTCGCCACCCAATCTCGGGCTAATTTGGCCTGCCTGTGGGACTTCCATTGCTCGCAGCCCCGGCCTGGCGTGCGGCTACGGACAGAAGGGCGAGCAGAGGCAAGGCGAGAGGTGACAGCGCGAGGGGCCGGGCAGTGCGGACTTGGAGGAGCTGGAGGGAAGGTGGGGCCGGCGGAGTGCCCAACGATAGCGGCGGCGGCGGCGGGGCCACAATTTGCAATCAAAGGAGCCCCCTCCACTTACCGGAGCGTTCGGGCGGTGGACCGACGCAGATGTGAGCGGCGCTAGGCCGGCCGCAGGGCGACTGGAGAGGTGGTAGGGCCCCCCCATACCGGGATTCCCGGGCAGCGAACCGACCAGCTGGGGCGCCGGAGTCGGCGCCGACACAGAAGACGGCGGGAGGAACCAGATAGGAGCTGAGAGGGGGTGCTGGTGGTTGCGGCCCCCGGAAGACGGGCGACAGAGCTGTGCGGCGGCAGGCTGCTGGTGGGCATCTGTGAGAACAATGCGGTGGAAGGAGGCTCCAACGGGGGCCCTTCCCCCCCCCGGCGAGAACAACGCGGTGGAAAGAGGCCCCGGCGGGGGTTCTCCCCCCTCCTTGCCCTGTTCGTTGGGAGCATCGGGGAGCATCGGGCAGGGCAGGAGGTGACCCCTCCCCCTCCCCCCTCCCCCTCCCCCCACCAACGGGGGCCCTTCCCCCCCCCGGCGAGAACAACGCGGTGGAAAGAGGCCCCGGCGGGGGTTCTCCCCCCTCCTTGCCCTGTTCGTTGGGAGCATCGGGGAGCATCGGGCAGGGCAGGAGGTGACCC
>NW_015171599.1:4167-4281 GCF_001447785.1 Gekko japonicus
ACGTTTATGGCCACGCAGATTAAATAGGCTTCCTGCCTTTATTGAGTTTACTGGCAGGGATTGCTATTGGAGTAAAGAGGGCAATTAGTAAGTCAAGATTGTAGCGCCCTACTG
>NW_015171599.1:6183-6302 GCF_001447785.1 Gekko japonicus
GGGACGTAGCGGACTGGCTTAGACGGAGTCGACTGAAACTAAATCCGACAAAGACGGAGGTCCTATGCCTGAATCGGAGCGGCACGGGGTTAGGGCTCCCACTTCCGGCCTTCGGTGGG
>NW_015171599.1:6807-18539 GCF_001447785.1 Gekko japonicus
GCCAAATTAACATCTACCAGAACCAGGGCGTTCTCTGTAGTAGCTCCTGCATTATGGAACCAGCTCCCCCACGAGATCCGCGCCCTCCGGGACCTTTACCAGTTCCGGAGAGCGGTGAAGACGGAGTTATTCCGCCAAGCATTCGACAACTTGGATTGAGCATGTAGCACTTTATAGTCGCCATCCTGAGTAGGTTTTATTGAATGTAAATTGTGATTTTAATGTTGTATAGATTGTTTTACTGTTTTACTGTTGTACGCCGCCCTGAGCCACTTCGGCGGGAGGGCGGGATAAAAATAAAATAAATAAATAAAATAAATAAATAAACTTAAACACCGTAGCGAAGCACGGGTATCAGGCTAGTTAAGGTATAAATTTAATAACAATGGAGCAAGGAAGCATCCTTGCTTAACTCCTCTGTTCAGTGGAGTATGGTCAGTTGGCCAGCAGGATCACATCTCACCTGGGCAGTAGACTAAGTGTATAATTGTTGGATTAGGAAGAGGAGGCACTTGTCCATAGATTATTTGTTCAGTTTATCCCATAGTCTTTGTCTAGGCACTGAGTCAAAGGCTGCTCTGAGATCCATGAAGATGACAGCTAACATGCTGTCTCTTGAGCTGGTGTACTTATCTACAATAAATTGGAGAGTGTGGCATTGGTCAACTGCCCTGGCACCTCTACGGAATCCAGTCTGCTCTCATCCCAATATGGCTTCATCTTCCATCCAAAGAACTAGCTTCTTATGAAGCAAAGAAGTGTATAGTAAACTTATGGGCCGGGAATTGTTTGGGTCAGTTGGATCACCTTTTTGGTAGATGGGAACTATTATTGTGTGGTGCCAAGAGGTAGGCATATCTTGTGGGCATATTGGTGCCAATCTCTCCGCCCACTACTTAGTGTTTGCTTTGAACAGCTCTGCCGGTATCAGGTCGGGTCCAGGAGCCTTGCCAGGAGCCTTGCCAGCAAGTGGGGCAGCAGTGCATGGGCCTGAATCCCAAGTGATGAATCACTGCTGGGAAATGAGCACCGCACGTGCTGCGGCCCCACTCTACTGGCAAAAAGACACTTTAAAGGGTCTTTCTTGCCGGTGGAGCTGTGGCTGACTACAGCCCCTCTCCCTCCCTACTAAAAGATCTAAAGGGGCCTCCAGCTGGTTGGCAGGCCACGTGCTCCCTGCCGATCAGCTGAAGCCCTTTCAACCTTTTAGCAGGGAGGGAGAGGGGTGGCCATGGGTTGGGGGCAGGGCTTACCCCACAAACCAGCTGGCTGGGGATGGATTGAAGCTCCCAGGAGTGGGCAAAACCCTGCCCAGACCTGGGGGCAGGCAACTCTAGTATAATGCTATAGACTAGGGTCTGCACTGCCAAGTGGCCATTTTCTCCAGGAGAACTGATCTCTGTAGACTGGAGGTCAGTAGTAACTCCAGGAGATCTCCAGGCCCAACGTGGAGTTTGGCAAACCTATATATTTTGTTTCCTCCTGTCACTTCCGAGGGTCCGTTCAGACGGCTCTTTAGATCCGTGCCTGGTGGATTTAAAGGTAATGTCCAGACACAAACATCTGGGAAACATCCCTGTTCCATGGGCATCCCATTTTGCCACGCTTCAGAGCCATACTTAAAAGATACCACTTTAAATCTAGAGTTTTTGAGTCCCGACGGGACAACCGCTGACTTTCATCTGTCTGATCGTTCCACCAGCATGCAATCCTCCCATCGGGGTGGTCTGACATCAGACCATTCCGAGCGGGTGCGATTTAAAAAAAAAATCACTACTCAATATGTGCTTAAACACATTTAAAAATGAGGCTGCGGAACCCCAATCCAGCACCAAGAACACTTCAATGTTTTGAATGACCCGTGAGTTTAAGGACAATCGGTTAATGGAATGGGAGCTAGAGGGAAGATGGATCTTTCAACATGGAAAATAGTCCCTCCAGTGAGCATGATCTCAATGGCAAGGGGGACTTGTTTAGTCCAGCCCTGCAAGCGTGAGTCAGAACAGAAAACAAAAGAAGTATTTTGTCATGCTTGGGCTGTCCTGTTGGTCGGAATTACAGCTACGCATCCCTCACGCGGTGCTTTGAAAGTTTGATTCCGTGCACGCGCAGATCTACAAGGACGTGCAATCATGCCTATGCACATGCGCAAAAAGTTTTTTTAAAAAAACCACCGTGCATGCCTCCTTCAGTGGACACCGTCTAGGCAATCCACAGCGGAAGCAGCACGCGGTAAAGCGATTCCGCCAGGGGATGTCTGGTCGTGCGAGGACGGATTAAAAAGATCGGGATCAAATTTGAGCCGGCATAATGGTGGGATTAGCCGCCCATCTGAACACACCCTGACTCTTTGCAACTGAATCTTTTATTTAACCCCTCACAGTCTTATATTATTAGTTTTTATATTATATTATAATATATAATTATATATTATATTATAATAAATATTATATTTATTAGTCTTCTTTATAAAGTGTTTCAGTGTGTGACTCACTGTGATTGTGTGTTAGCTTGTTGTGTCTTTGTCTTATACAAAATCCTTTGGATATTATCTCAACCCCCCCAATAGCTGTTGTGGTTCTTTGAGAATTACAAATAATTTGTGATTTATTTAAATTGTTATGAGTTGTTTACCTTATAAAATTCAGTCTGTGTTTTATGTCTGAGTGTCCTAAGCATAACCCAAATGCAACACTTAAAATAAATAAATAAAAATAAATCACACTCCATCCAGTAATAAAAATTATGCTCATTCCTCCAGTTTGGATGGAAAACCATGAAGGTATGCTCCTGGAAAGTGGGGGATGGGGGATCTTCCATTGAAACTAATGGGACATAAAACTGAAATAGAATTATGGTTCCAGCAAGCCAAGTCTTTTTGTTTTGTTACGATATTTGGTTTGGGTTGGGGGCATATTGGGGGCATTTCTATGTCTACCATACTAAACTTATCTAGAGCAACTGTAGTTTTTTATTTGTAAGTTGTTGCTCCTACCAACCAATAGAAATTCTGACTCGTATGAAGATGACACCCCACAGCGCTACTTCAAATGGGAGGTTATATCATCCACAGTCCTCCCTAAAATATACAAATCCACAGCTATTTTGTGAGCATGAATTTTGTTTTACATCAATGGAGTCTAGGGTTGCCAAGTCCTACCTCAAGAATAGCAGGGGGAGTCCTGGACGTCTCCTGGAGTCTCCTGGTGCACGCACCGCGATCGTGTCACCCGGAAGTCGGGGCGGGGCCACAATCATTTGAGGGAAAACCATAGAGTTTTCCCTCAGATGATGGAGCATCCCCCCGCAACATGCCCAATGCCGGGCACGTCACGCGCTTTGGGGGTGGGGTCCCCCCGGCGGCCCAATCTCCACCAACAGGGAACAGGCCTCTCAGGTGGGGGTTTCCCCACCCCCCGGGGGGACTTGGCAACCCTAATGGAGTCAGATGTGGTTGCTGACTAGGGTTGTCATCTCTGGCCTGGGGAATTCCTGATGATTTGGGGGGAGGAGCCTGGGGAGAGCAGAGTTTGGGGAGGGGAAGGAGCTCAGTGAGGATGTGATGTCATAGTCTGCCATCCAAAGGTGCCATTTCCTCCAGGGGAATTGATCTCTGCAGTCTGGAGATCCATTGTCATTCCTAGAGAAGTCCAGGCCTCATGTGCAATTTGGCAACCCCATACGCTGACCAAACTACTTCCTTTGCCTCTTAGCAGCCATTTGCAGTACAAAGAAAGCTAACTTTAGACAGAAGCATTTCTATAAACTGACTGAGGCTACAGGCTTTCCCTGCCCTGGGCCTATCTCCATGCCAGAGTTATACCCTATGGTGAGATAGGTGCTGTGGTGAAGGCAGGAGAGAGAACTCTTTTTATTCCCAGGTTCATTTGCTGCACAAATTGCTACAAATATACTGTCAGATCCCAGAACCATTCAGTACTTATATATTATATTATAATAAATATTATATTTATTAGTCTTCTTTATAAAGTGTTTCAGTGTGTAACTCACTATGATTGTGTGTTAGCTTGTTGTGTCTTTGTCTTATACAAAATCCTTTGGATATTATCTCAACCCCCCCAATAGCTGTTGTGGTTCTTTGAGAATTACAAATAATTTGTGATTTATTTAAATTGTTATGAGTTGTTTACCTTATAAAATTCAGTCTGTGTTTTATGTCTGAGTGTCCTAAGCATAACCCAAATGCAACACTTAAAATAAATAAATAAAAATAAATCACACTCCATCCAGTAATAAAAATTATGCTCATTCCTCCAGTTTGGATGGAAAACCATGAAGGTATGCTCCTGGAAAGTGGGGGATGGGGGATCTTCCATTGAAACTAATGGGACATAAAACTGAAATAGAATTATGGTTCCAGCAAGCCAAGTCTTTTTGTTTTGTTACGATATTTGGTTTGGGTTGGGGGCATATTGGGGGCATTTCTATGTCTACCATACTAAACTGTAGTTTTTTATTTGTAAGTTGTTGCTCCTACCAACCAATAGAAATTCTGACTCGTATGAAGATGACACCCCACAGCGCTACTTCAAATGGGAGGTTATATCATCCACAGTCCTCCCTAAAATATACAAATCCACAGCTATTTTGTGAGCATGAATTTTGTTTTACATCAATGGAGTCTAGGGTTGCCAAGTCCTACCTCAAGAATAGCAGGGGGAGTCCTGGACGTCTCCTGGTGCACGCACCGCGATCGTGTCACCCGGAAGTCGGGGCGGGGCCACAATCATTTGAGGGAAAACCATAGAGTTTTCCCTCAGATGATGGAGCATCCCCCCGCAACATGCCCAATGCCGGGCACGTCACGCGCTTTGGGGGTGGGGTCCCCCCGGCGGCCCAATCTCCACCAACAGGGAACAGGCCTCTCAGGTGGGGGTTTCCCCACCCCCCGGGGGGACTTGGCAACCCTAATGGAGTCAGATGTGGTTGCTGACTAGGGTTGTCATCTCTGGCCTGGGGAATTCCTGATGATTTGGGGGGAGGAGCCTGGGGAGAGCAGAGTTTGGGGAGGGGAAGGAGCTCAGTGAGGATGTGATGTCATAGTCTGCCATCCAAAGGTGCCATTTCCTCCAGGGGAATTGATCTCTGCAGTCTGGAGATCCATTGTCATTCCTAGAGAAGTCCAGGCCTCATGTGCAATTTGGCAACCCCATACGCTGACCAAACTACTTCCTTTGCCTCTTAGCAGCCATTTGCAGTACAAAGAAAGCTAACTTTAGACAGAAGCATTTCTATAAACTGACTGAGGCTACAGGCTTTCCCTGCCCTGGGCCTATCTCCATGCCAGAGTTATACCCTATGGTGAGATAGGTGCTGTGGTGAAGGCAGGAGAGAGAACTCTTTTTATTCCCAGGTTCATTTGCTGCACAAATTGCTACAAATATACTGTCAGATCCCAGAACCATTCAGTACCGAGTTTCTGAGTTTGCCTGACAAGGAATGGCAGAATTAACAACTTCTCATTATTACCAGGTTGTAACTTGTAACAGTGCAATAAATATTGTGTTTCTTGCTGATGATCAAACTTGAATGCCAAGCAGCTTTGGCTGGAGTTCTGGATTCAGTGTTGCATTTATCTTAGTCCACATTGAACACTTTGTGGAAGAACATACGAGAGGATATTTTGGAGAGACAGTGAGTGCATGCCTCTCTTGCATGGGCCCACTTGCCTATTTAAAAACAACCTTAAGGGTTTGCATCAGGTTCTTCAAGTAGGGTTGCCAAGTTGAACTTATGAAATAGCGGGGGGAGTCCTGTTCCTTCCCGGGAGTCTTCTGGCGCGCATGCTTCACGCACACACCTCAATGACACCACCCGGAAGTGACGTCATCACGTCAGGCATGTTGGGGCAAGGCCACAATCATTCGAGGGAAAACCATAGAGTTTCCCCTCGAACGATAGAGCATCCCCCGGTAATGTGCCCGACATGATGATGTCAACTCCGGGTGGCGTCTTCACGCACGCACATCGCACACTTTGGGGGTGGGGTTCCCCCAGCAGCCGAATCTGGGCCGGTGGGGAATGGGCCTCTGGAGCAGGGTTTCCCCCCACTCCCTGGGGGGACCTGGCAACCCTATCTACAAGTAGGGTTGCCATCTTCAAGTAGCTAAATTCTTGGAGGTTGGGGGGTGGAGCCTGGGCAGGGCAGAGGGGAGTGAGCTCAGCAGGGATGTTACATCATATACTCCACCTTCTGAAGATGCCATTTCCTCCAAGTGACCTCATCTCGGTAGCCTGGAAATTAGTTATAATTTCAGGAGAATTGCAGGCTCCACTGGGATGTTGAGTCAGAATCACAGCCTATAATAAGATACACTCTTGCAAGAAGGTTTTATTTTATTAAAGCCATGAAACGGGTAGAACACAATCTCTGTCAGTAATGACACAATGGGCTTGATACAGGTATAATAAAGGAATTTCAAAATAGCTTGGGCCAATAAATATGATTCCCGCTGGCGCCAAAGGATCCCCCTCACGCCCAAACCTTGGGAACACAACGGTTTGAACTAATTAAACAAGCGTTCTATTCTCACGCTACATTGCATGATAGACTAAGCAAAAAGCCTCCAAGTACAAACCACCTGCTGCATTACTGATAAGTTGCCTTCAAAGCTCTTCCAGCGTATACAGAAAGGAATGCAGTTACAATTAAACGCAGGGGGGTAAGTGTGAGCATGCGCATATGAATTACTGGACATGAAGGCGAGGGGGGGGGTTGGATACAACTCATAAGCAAAGAAAATACACTTGGCAGCTTGCTGACATGTTGTCAACCCTATTATTAGCAGACTCTTGCTTGTGCCTGCCTGGCTCAGCCTGGCTCCCTCCGGCAGTCAAGGGGGCTATTTAAAACATAACAGTGTACAGCAAAAAGTTGTTATCTTTTAAAGTGATTAGAAATATGATATTAGCAACTGATGAAATATATATAAGTAAGAGGAAGGGGGTGAAAGCATTGCGGGAAGCCACAGGAGGGGAAGGTGTATGGGTTATAGGGTAAGTAAATGTTTATGTATGCTTTTTTAAAAGTTTTAATGGATAAATGTTGAATACCTATGACTGGAAAATAATAAAACTTTGTTTACCAAAAAAAAAAAACATAACAGTGTACAAGGGTCTTTGCGCAAGTAAGAGGAAAGCTCTGTGCCGTGCAGCTTTCTTGTCTTTCAAAGTGATTGGTTTTTACAGTGTACTGATGCATTTTTGTATGCTTTATAGTTATTGTGATGTAAATTTGGAAAGGCAAGGTAGACACTGGCTGATTTCACACTAGAGCTGCCTCGATGTTGCGCTGCCGTTTGCCCCAATACTATTGGTCAATTTCACACCCGAAGCTGCGGGGCTGCATTTTGACCTGCGGCTTCACCCAATTTCCCCCGCAGTTTCGTGATCCTGTTTTTTGAGGATCACGGAACTGCAGAGGAAATCGGGCGAAGCCGCAGGTCAAATGCAGCTTCGCAGGTTCGGGTGTGAAATTGACCAATAGTATCAGGGCAAACGGCGCACAACATCAAGGCAGCTCTAGTGCAAAATCAGCCCTAGTTAAATAAATTAACCTAGAGAGATAGGAGTTCAACTCAATGGAGTTGTTCTCCAGTCACACAGATCTTAGGAAGACTCAGCAAATGGATTTTGCTCTGACTCGAGGCCTGACTGTCTACTTGGAGTCTGGAAAGAATTTCTGTGTCCCAACTGGTGAGGGAGATGGGATAGAAACAGGGGTCATTTCCTGCAGGAGCGCACAGGAGTGGAGCTCTGGTAGTAAAGAGCCCAGGGGGTGGGCACATGCAACAAGCCCCACCTCCTGCTCCCAGTAGCCCTCAGTCAGAGCAAGACGCAGCCAGGTAAGTTGCAGAGGCCCCCCCCCCGGCCCCTCGGTCC
The DNA here is from genome assembly GCF_001447785.1 of Gekko japonicus. NCBI lineage: Eukaryota > Metazoa > Chordata > Lepidosauria > Squamata > Gekkonidae > Gekko > Gekko japonicus. Next base: position 14,710 of record NW_015171599.1, read on the forward strand.
AAAACAGTCCAGTGGCACCTTTAAGATCAAGTTTGATTCAGGTACAAGCTCTCCCTCCTTTGCGAGGACAGATCTGCACGTTCTCTCCCCCCCCCCAATAGCTAGCAATCCAAAACAGTCCAGTGGAGCCTGAGCGGTGGGTGTTGGCTTCTGACACACTTCCGGTGATGTCAGGGTGTGTGGCATATGCAAATAAGTTATGCTAATGAGTTATGCTAATGAGCTTCTGCACCTCTTTTTCTATGAAATGACCCCTGGATAGAAATATTCCTTCCCTCTAGAGGAAGGCAACAGCAAACTACCTCTGCTCATCACTTGCCTTGGTCCTGGGGTTGCCATAAGTCAGTTGCAACTTGACAGCACACAATTATTGTATTTATAGTTCTGGCTTACTCTTCTAGTTATCCAGTGCTATTTTCTTTGCTGACATCATTATGCCACCCACCTGCTCTCTTATGATGGCTCATACCCTGTGGCTCTGACTGTGAGGTGCTAGTGGGTGGGTTGGATTTGATCCATTTTCAGTCCCTTCCAATCATGATTCTGTGGATTCACCATATCATCTATGTGTGATCAGCTGCAAACTCATCAGTAACTCTTTCCAATGATATATTTTCCCTTATCGATCACAGGACAGTTTGAGCCCAGTTGGGAAAATATGATAAATGGCCACCAGTTTCTGTCTTTAGACCAAATGCAACTCCATCCTCTATGTGCTATCTTGTTTGGAGCGGCAAGAAAACAGGGTTTTGATCATAATCCCCCCCCCCTTTTCTCTCTCTCTTTCTTTCCAGGGTGAATTGCTGAGTCCATGTCGGTGTGATGGGTCAGTGAAATGTACACACCAGTCCTGTCTGATCAAATGGATCAGTGAGAGGGGATGCTGGAGCTGTGAGCTGTGTTATTACAAGTATCACGTCATTGCCATAAGCACAAAGAACCCGCTGCAGGTAAAGGTACTAGAGATTATTACAAAGTCCTTTCTTCTGTTGTTTGGGCATATGCTTATGCCTTCTGTCCTCCATTGTTGGATGTGTGTGCAGCTTTCCATTGTTTTGTGCACTGCACAGTGAATTGCAGAACTGTAGCCTTCCTCCATGAATGGAAAAGGCCTAGGAGGAAATTGTGGAAGAGACTCAGTAGAAGGGAATGCCTGGACAACATTTAATACTTCCCTGCAGATGTTCACACATGCACTAGTGTCATGAGGCTAACACAAAGTTGGGAACTGAATTGTAGCTTAGTTTATTTTATTATTTTATTTATTTAAAACATTTTAATGCTGCCTTTCCACCCTATCAGGGTCTCCAAAGTGGTGCACATAAAAACATTAAAACACTCTAAAAATTAAAAACAGCATTTAAAATTATAGAATAATTCAACAGAAACACATAAACAAAACAATACCAGAACCAGGGAGAAGGGCCAATAACAGTTATTGGGGGAATGCCAAACTAAACAAAAAAGTCTTCACCCACTGGTGGAAGACACCAATAGAGGGAGACAGATGAACATCTTGGGGGAGGGAGTTCCAAAGTTTGGTGCTACAACTGAGAAAGCATAACTTAAGCAGGGCCCCCAAAGATGACCAGAAGTTAGGTTCATATGAGAGAAGGTGGTCCTTAAAGTATGTTGGTCCAGGGCCATACAGGGTTTTAAAGGTCAATATAGCACCTTTAATTGAGCCTGGAATCAAATTGGAAGTCAGTGTAGACAGAACAAGACTGCGGTGATATGGTCCCTATGTCCCACTCCAGTCAGCACTCTGGCTGCAGCATTCTGTGCCAACTGCAGTTTCTATACAATCTTCAAGGGCATCCCCACATACAGCACATTGTAGTAATCTAATCTAGATGTTACCAGGGCATTCATCGCAGTGACAAGATATTTTCTGCCCAGGAAGGGTCTCAGCTGGCTCACCAGCTGAAGCTGCTGAAAGACAACCCCGGCCACTGCTGCTACCAGTTTATCTAACAGGAAGCCTGAGTCCAGGAGCACCCCCAAGGAGCACCCCCAAATGGCCTCCAAGCACCTGTTTACAGTTTCCACAGCCTCCCAGGTAATGTGAAATAGAGCTGAGTGTCATCTGGATGTTGGTGGCAATTCAGCCTAAATCTCTGGATGACCTCTCACAGCACCTTTACATAGATGTTGAAAAGTATGGGTGACAAGATGCAACCTTGGGAACCCCAGAGGCCAGAGGCCAAGGTGCAGAGCAGCAGTTAGGACTGAAACCAGGGCCGGCTCACCCACTAGGCGAACTAGGTGTTCGCCTAGAGCGCCGGGCCCTGGATGGGGCACCAAGCTGTGCCTCCCCCCTCCTCCCCCCCTTTGAGGGCAGCGGGGGGAAGAGGCGGTGGTGGCGGCAGCAAAAGGGTGGCTGGCTCCAGAGGTCTCCAGGTCTCCAGGTCTCCAGGCCCCACTGGGAGGTTGGCATCTGCGCCACAAGGCAGCCTCGCCTAGGATGCAGAAACACCTCGAGCCGGCCCTGACTGAAACTACAACAGAACTGTGCCTTCCATTCCCGATCCTGAAAGGCAATCCAGAAGAATACCATAATCGACAATATCAAAAACTGCCAGGAGGTCCAGGAGAAATAACAAGGTCACACTCCCCTTGTCCATCTCCCAGAGCATGTCATCCACCAGGGCAACCATGGCCATTTGAGTCCCATAACCAGGCCTGAAACCAGATTAGAATGGATACAAACAATCCATGTCATTCAGGTATCCTTGGTGGCCAGCCACCACCCATTCAATCATCTCGCAGAAGAATGGTACTTTTGAGACTGGATGGTAGTCAGTCAACTCTCCTGGGTTCAGAGTAGGTTTCTTTAGAAGTGGACACACTACTTCCTGCTTCAAGGCAGGAGCAACCACCCCCTTTCTCAGGGAGGCATTTACTGTCTCTTGGACCCAGTTGACCAGCCCCCCGCCCCCCACAGAAGATTTAAGCAGCCAGGAAGGGCAAAGATTGTACAAACAGGTGATAGAAGAAGAAGAAGAAGAAGAAAAAGAGAAGAGATTGGATTTATACCCCACCCTTCACTTGGAGTCTCAGAGCGGCTTACAACCTCCTTTCCCTTCCCCTCCCCACAACAGACACCCTGTGAGGTGGGTGGGGCTGAGAGAACTCTGACACAAACTGCTCTTTTTCAAGGACAGCTGTGCCAGAGCTTGTGACTGACCCAAGGTCACATCAGCAGGTGCAAGTGGAGGAGTGGGGAATCAAACCCGGTTCTCCCAGATTAGAGTCTACGCACTTAACCACTACACCAAACTGGCTCTTTGGTTCAGACTTGCAAGAATCCTGTCCACATTCTCAGACTACGCAAGCTGAAAGGTATCCCACACAACTGAACAAATCAGTGCCCTGGGACCATCACATCCTGTTGCTGCTAATGTAGAGTCCAAGTTGGAATGGATGCAAAAGATTCTATCCTCGAACTGAGTGCTGTACAGCAGTCTACCTCCTCCTCTTGGCCAGAACACAATAGGCCCCTGACCACCAGGAAGAGTTCTGCAGGTCTCCACTGTACAGAGGCAGTGGTAATGGAGAAATACTGTTTCTTTGCTGCCATCACCACCATGGAATAGGCTCTTAAAATGAGCTCCAGCCTGTGCCTTATTGGATTTGTCCCAAGTCTTTCACCACTGTCGCTGTAGCCATCTCCTCTGTCTTTGCATCATCTGCAGCCCTTCATTAAAACTAGGGTCTGCCTGGGATCTTAGACCTGGGAGAGGGCACCTAAGTGCAATTGTGTCAGTTGCACAGATCATTTCCCCATTCCAGAGGTCATCCAGGGCATCAACAAGAGTACCAGTCACATC
>NW_015171599.1:18549-36638 GCF_001447785.1 Gekko japonicus
AATCCCCTAAGGCCATCTGAAAACCTATGGGATCCATCAAGCTATCAGAGCAGATCATTTTATTTTATTTTTTATTTTTTTAGATTTTTATTAAGTATTATAAAGGGAAAGGGGTGGGGTCCCTCTTCATCGCTGAGCTTTTCTTCTGGCCAGGGTTAATGCATTTCCCTCTAGAATACTCTATGGCAGATATCATCAAATCCCAAGACAAGAATGGCTGTGCCCCTGCGGTCTTAACTCCCTTGACATAATTGAGCACATAATTGTCGAATGCCCCCTGTATGAGCTGCCTCGCAGAAGATTCCTTCTAACTTGGCTTCATCCTAAAAGTTATTTGAGTAACAAGCCAAAATGTCAACTTCTCTTGAATGATTCAATTCCTGAGATTACTAATGATGTTGCCAAGTTACTTATGGAAGTTCTTAAGGTACAAAATTTCAGATAGTACTATTTTGATTGTACTAAATTTGTATGGAATCTTAGATTTTAATTGTACAATACAACGTTTTATATACCTTACGACTGATGATATGCCAATAAAGGTCTATGAATGAATGGAAAGGGGTGGGGAGATGGGGAATAGGAAAGGGGTACAAAGAAAGTAATACTTACAATTGCTTCTACATCCACTATTACATTACATTAATAATTCTACTTATACAATCAGATAATTCTTTATATCAAATCTGATCACTTAAACCCATATATTTCTTGATATCTGCAAAAACCCATATTGTAGCCTTTATGTCATAAAAGCACTCTATACACTTAAAAGAAATTTATAAAATCTTATTACCTTATTAATATATTTTAATAAAACATTCCAAATTAATCATATTTGAGTTGTACTAGATTCATATCTATGGATTCTCATATTCAGATCTCTTATAACCTCTTAATAATTTACTACAACATTAATCCTTACCCATACAGTTATGGATCCTTAACTTCCTACTGCTTATAAGTAGCCATTCTATAAAAAAAACATTCTGGAAATAATATTTTAAAATACAGCTCCCTGGAAAAGAAATCCCTTTAATATAATATTTTATGAAATCCATCTTTACAGACTCTAACATTTTTATTATTATTCTATATCTTGGTCCCAATTATTTCTAACTAAATATTGCTCTTCCTAACAAAAATAATATACATTTCTTACAAAAGTTTTCCTATAGCTATTAATAATATTTATCTCTAGAGTTTTTTAAAATAGCATATACAAATGCTACAAATGCCTTATAACAAATATTTATTTGACATTTAATTTAATTTTAATTCAATTTAACCTTCTTAATTAACGTCTTGGTTATCATTAACCATCCTTTGCATTACTACAGCCATACTGAATAATACTCAGTTATACTTAATAATTAAATTATAACAAAAGTATCTCACTCACAAAGAAGAGAAAAACAGAAGAAAGAGAGAATTTCCATAGATCTATTATTAATATTTGTCTTTAAGTCACATTACATGATTTTGAGCTTTTCTAAAGGAACAAGTAAAAACTACCTTGTGACACCCATTTCTTTTAACATTTAATTTTTGGTGTCACTTTCTTTGGTGTTTTATATCCTTAAATCTCATTAAATTCCATTTTAAACATCACATGCCCTGCTGTAGCAATTCCATCTTAAATAGTCCTTCCCCCCTCTTTTCTTCTTTTTTCCTCCTCCCCTTCTTGAATTCCCAGCATTTTATCTTCTGCAATTGTGGGTTGCTCCTCTAGTATTTCAGTATGGGAGTAGAACTCTCTCCTTGTTTACTTGCTATATACAATATGAATGTATTAGTCGTGCTTAAAATTGTCTTCCATTCCTCCATCTTGGTATCTTGTGGTTCTTTCACTTCAGACAGGCATGCAGCTATGTTCTCCATTTTCACTTTAAACAGTTTAGTCTCTGATATTTCCACATCTTCCAATCTTGGTTCCTCACTCGGATCTTGTGCTTCATTTGGTAATTGTTTCAGCAAGCTTTCTACTTGGTCAGATTTATAAGAAAGCTCCTGGACGTGGACACAAATTGCGCCATATTGGAAGCATAGCTGGATTATACTGGAAGTATAGCTGTGTTAAAATGTCTTTTAATGTTTCCAATATTGCTTGAAAAGTAGTCATTGTTCTGTGGAGCAACTTAACCAGGTAGCAGGGCCAACAAAGTTTGTTTAAACTGAGCCAGAGAATCCAAATTAGCTCAAATATTCACTTTTTTAATAAACATTTTTATTTCTTTTCTATATAAATAGTTTTATTATTTTCCAACACATAACACCAACACACAAAACAAACAAAGCAAATAAAACATTGAGCAGGAGTACATTCTATTGATTGTGCTTAAAGTTTCCCTTTTTATACAACAGTAATTTTTGCACCTATTCTACTTCTTTATATATACACATATACTAACTGAAATTGTTACTTCTATTACTGTTTCTATTTGTACTTTCTAATGGTTATAACATGAGGCACTTAAGGTACCCCTCAATCAATTTGTAGAGTTTTGACCATGTTTTCTTGAAAATGTCTTCTCTCTTGCCTTGTAATAGCAAAGTTAATTTGTCCATCTCAGCCGTTTCTAAAAGTTTATAAATTATTTCTTTTTTTGATGGCATTTTGATGGCATAGTAATGGCCACCTCCTCCAGACCTCAGTTAAGAGTTCTGTCTGCTCTGAGGGACTCAGCACAAAAGAGACCTTCCTCCTTGTTCCCCTGAGTTTTATCACCTCTCTTTGACTTACCCACTGAACAGGTCAAGCCAGGTCAGAGAAGCTTTTCCTTAAGATTCTTCCTGGAGATTCTTCCTGGAGACTTTCAAGTCCAAAGTCCTCCAAATTTCTGTTCCCTGCTTGGAGAAAGGGGAGAGCTTGACCCGCCCATTATCTCTCCTGTTAGCTCTATTAGCATTTGTACGAAGGTGGGCAGTGGTAAGTCTGGAAAGCAACTGAACTGACTTCCCCTTTCCTGCCTGTTCTCTGCCCAGAGGAAAAAACTTTTAAAACCTCCTGGTAAAGGTTTTACTCAGGTCAGCCCTCTACCCCAAAAATGCATTTCTTCACACAGCCCCTCTTCCAAATGGCTTTTGACCATGTGGGCTCCTTAATTTCCGCAGTGTAGCCTTCATGGTGGTCAAAGAGGACCCCCAGCTCCCTTTTCCACCAGTGGAAAAGCTGGTTGGATCCATCCCATTGAACTGTCTCATGCTTGCTCTTTTTATAACTTGCAAAGGCCCATCGCCACAAATGCTATAGAGTATACTAGGGGGCAGGTGGATAGGCTATCATAAGTCACCTTGATACTGTCAAAATAAAAAAAGCCCAATATATTTAATTGAACGAGATTTTAAGCCCCAGCTATCCAAATGTTCTTGTGGGATCAGTATTTTAGGGTGACCAATCATATTCCATTTCCAACAGTGTCCCATATTGCCTTATCCAACTAAATGTGTTCAATTTTCACAGTCATTAAGCCACAACCTTATAGTACAATATGTTGTGGCTGGCATTGGAGCATCAGGTCTGTAGGCGAGAATTCTGAAGCATTCTTTCCCTGTACCATTCCCACATGTCAACAACAAGACATACTTGAGGTCAAAGCATTATATAGGAATAATCTTCATTTTACTTTTTAGCTCTGATTCTCCCATTTAGATACAAATACAGGGCCTATAACATGGCCAAACAGGCAGGGCTGAAAATTAGGAAGAGAAGTAGAGTGTCCAATGGCCTTCAGTTCTCAGGTAGGTTTCACGGCCCTTCTTGCTGGGTTGTGAGCTTCTGTAGAGTTGCCAGTTTTGCTGCCTTTTGGCACTGTGCCTCTAGCCTCTCCTTACATGCATGCTGAAAGAAGAGCAGAAGGACAGTGAGGTGAGGTCATTGTGATTTTTTCATGTCACACTATAGTAAACAGGCCGGGTCTTGGTTTCTGTTTCCTGTTCCCAGCTGTTTTTGTTTGCTACCCATGGTCAGGACCTTGGTATCAATGAGGTCATAACTCTAACACACATTCTTCCTGTCATGTGACTATGATAAGTGACTTCCTGTCACATGCTTGCAGTTCAGTGTGTCCTGCATCTAAAAGGGTTGAAGACCACTGATCTAGGGTGATCAGACAACAATCCCATTCCTTTCATAACTATATGGAAGAGGGATTCAGGTGTGTAGCCATGTTGGTCTGAAGCAGCGGAACAAAGGTTGAGTTCAGTGGCACTTTTAAGGCCAACGAAGTTTTATTCTGGGTATAAGCATTCAATGTATTCTTCAGATACATTGAAAAAGAAGTCACGAACCATTACAAATAGGTAGTGAGTGAGGAGGATGTTGCCAGGAAGGGCCAATTAGAGTCAAATGAATAAGTACCTGAGCACTGTATAGTTAAGACTGGAAGAAGGGCTTGTTCCCTGGGACGCTTAAAGAGGCCGTGGTCCGTCCCCTCTTGAAAAAAGCATCACTGGATCCAGCTGAACTGGCTAACTACCGACTGGTTTCCAACTTGCCCTATTTGGGCAAATTAATTGAGAGGGCTGTGGCAGTCCAGTTATAGAGCTGTTTGCATGACTCTTCCATCTTAGACCCCTTCCAGTCCAGCTTCCGCCCAGGACACAGGATGGAGACAGCACTGGTTGCCCTCATGGATGACCTTTGGAGGCATCTGGATTGAGGCAGATGGGCAGTGTTGCTGTTGCTAGACCTGTCGGCAGTGTTCAACATAGTCAACCATCAGCTACTGATCCACCAACTCGCTGACATCAGAGTCCAGGGGCTTGCCTTGCAATGGCTCACATCCTTTCTTCAGGGTCAGGGACAAAGGGTGGCACTAGGGGAACAGCTGTCCCAAAGGCACCCACTGATCTGTGGAGTTCCCCAAGGGGCGGTACTTTCCATGATGTTATTTAACATCTACATGTGCACCCTTGCCCAGATTGCCCAGAGGAATGGGCTTGGGTGTCACCAGTATGCAGATGACACCCAGCTCTATCTGTTGTTGGGGGGCCGGTCTGACTCTACACCGGAAGATCTGGACTGGGCGTTGCAAGCTGCTGGCTTAGACTGAGTCAACTGAAATTGAATCTGATGAAGATGGAGGTCCTGTGCCTGAGTTGGGGCGATCTATGGGTAGTCATTCCACTCCTGACCTTTGATGGGGTACAGTTGGTGCCAGAGCTGGAGGTTAGGAGCTTGGGAGTGCTATTGGATGCCTCCTTAACAATGGAGGCCCAGCTGGCAGCCACTGCCAGGTCACCCTTTTATCATCTTCGGCTGACTAGGCAATTGGTTTGCTTCTTCGAATGCAACGACTTGGCAACAATGATCACCTCAAGGTTGGACTACTGTAATGCTCTTTACATGGGGCTGCCCTTGTCTCAAATCTGGAAGCTGCAACTAGTGCAGAATGAAGTAGCCGGGCTGCTGATGAGTATTCCCATGTGGGAGAACATCGAGCCCGTACTGAAGGCACTGCACTGGTTGCCAATAGCATACCGGATTCGCTTCAAGGTGCTGGTTTTAACCTTTAAAGCCCTATATGGCCAGGGTCCGGCATATCTGAGGGAACACCTTTCCCCACATTCTCTAGAGAGCACTGCATGCGGGGGCGCAAAATCAGTTGGCCCTTCCAGGCCCCAAGGATGTCAGACTCCTGCAGCAATCAGTTCCCAACAGCTTTCATTCAAAGAAGTAAAGTTTATTGAGACATTGAGAGTATGCAGATATCTAAACGCTTTTGTATTAGAACTGGCTTAAAGCACGCAAAGCAAGCTGATATACATTATCCAAGGGGGTTCCCTGATGGCTCAGAGGCCAGGTAGAATCCCACCAAAGTAACGGGCAACAATTCTCAGGAGAAAAGTACACCAGACACTCAAAGTCGAAGGCTTCGGTTACATAGATAAAGAAAGACTGGAATCACAGCAGAAACAAAAGTTATAATTCCAGCATTCCCCCTCACACCCATGGCAGCTAGAATAGCCAGAGGCCTAGCTGACAAAGGATGCCAGGCTGGCAACAACCAGGGCCAGGGTCTTCTTGGTGGTGGCTCCATCCTGGTGGAATGAGCTCCTGAAAGAGATCAGGGCCCTGGAGGACCTTTTACAGTTCCGCAGGGCCTGCAAGATGGAGCTCTTCCACCAGGCATTTGACTAAGGAGCCACATCATGCACTGAGGAGTTTCCCTTATCCTGTACCTGCTGCACTACAAAGTGATTAAACTGAGCTGGTGTGTATGGGAATTATATGGTCACCTAAGGCATATGATAAATAATTTTGCTCCTGTTCTCTTAATAACGTTCCAGCAGTTTTTACTGCATTTAACTGTTTTAACTATATTTTAAATAATTGGTATTTATGCTTATGATAATATATTATGATTCGTTTTAATTGTATTTTATGAGATGTCTGTAAGCTGCCCTGAGCCCGCCTTTGGCAGGGAAGGTGGGGTATAAAATAAATAAATAAATAAGGCAATTGGTCAGACCTGTGAATAGCAGCAAATTAGCAAACAGCATAAGAAAGGAGTTCACGAGGGAAGAGAGAGGATCCAGTAAAATATTATGAGCATAACACAGTCTTCCTGATGGGAGGTTTCATTACTCATTTAGTAAGGGAGAGATCCAGGGAAAACTGGTGCAGGAAAGGCAGAATAGGTAGGAATCTGTGGCAACTGGCATACCTTTTTCTTTTAAAATTGTTACTGGTTTGGGTATTTTTTTTACTTTTACTTCTTACTGTTTTTACAGCCTAAGTCATGAACAGCAAACCCTCAACCCATGGGAGGAGAACCTAAAAGTTAGTTATGGTGTAACTTAACAACAGTTGCCAAAAATTTTGCCACACACAGAGCGGTTTGTTTATCTTTGTCTCTGAGTAGCCAGGATGATTTCACCTCTGGAGAAAGAGAGTTCTGATTAAATAATGGGGAGATCAATTGAGCTCTTAGTTTTGAGAATTTAGGAGAAGAAGAAGAAGAAGAGTTTGGATTTATACCCCGCCCTTCACTACCCAAAGGTGTCTCAGAGTGGCTTACAAACTCCTTTCTCTCATAATTGAAGTCCCTAAGACGTCTTCTAGTGAGCTGGGTCAATTCTTATTTATTTATTATATTTATATCCTGCCCTCCCCGCGAACGGGCTCAGGGCGGCTTACACTTTTGGCACCATGTGCCTGGTCATATAAAACATTTAAAAAACAGTTAAAACCAACATATTAACAATTAAACAATTAAAGTGCTCGGAGCTGTGATTGTTCAATAAGTTAAAGGTGGCGTGCTATAAAATGTAATGCTGAAGTCCCAAATCAGCGGTGTTCTGGCCTCTCACGAACCTGTAGCTTGATCTCCACGCAGGGCCGGCCTACTACCATAGATGTTAATAGTAATAATAGTTGGTGGTAGTGGTGGGTGGCTCCTAGTTGCACAAGGTCCCACAGGGCCCTGATCTCCAGGAGCTTGTTCCACCAGAGAGGAGCCACCACTGAAAAGGCCCTGGCCCTAGTAACAGCGAGCCTGGCATCCTTAGGACCTTGACTACTCATTGTTTCCATTGCGTCCTGGGTAATACCCAGGTAAGACAATTTGTGATCCAGTAGTCCAGTTTAATTAGTCCAAGGAAGCTTGATTCTGGATTTGATTTTAATATCCTAAATTTCAGATTAAATGCTCTTCCCCAGGCCTTTGCTTCAAAGGATATCTCTCCAACTTCGGCTCTCAGAGCTATTCCAGAAACACACTGAGGAACTCCTATGATATTGTGCAGGAATCTTAGTAGTGCTTTATCAATATTGTCTGTTACTTCTCTAATCCAGATCCCAGCAGCATATAGCATTTGCCCAACAACTCCACTGGTGAATACTTTAACCTCCATAGGAACATATTAGCCTCCAGAGGAATAGTAGAATCTTGAGATGGCCTTCCCAGTATTCAAAGCAGCTCTTACAACAGAGTTCAGGTGTACCTTCCAAGAAAGATTTGTTTGAAAAATAATTTCTAAATTTCTAAATTTGAAAGGGTCCACCTGCTGCACAGGTTGATCTGCTACTGCCCATTTGTATTTCTTTACCCATCATTTTTTGCTGAAGAGAAGAACCTTTGATTTATTAACGCTGATATCTAAACTCTCATTGGAGCAGTACTCCACAAAGAAACCTATAAGCTGAGAAAGGCTGACCACAGATCTTGACAGGAGAGTGGTATTGTCTGCATATAGGAGACAGGGTAGTTTGACATGAGCCGGGTGGGGTGAATGAAATTCATATCTGGGAATATGAGGAATTAAATCATTAAGGTACACATTAAATAACGGGGTAAGGATGTATCCTTAACTCCTCTGCTCAATGGAATGGTCCTGGTCAGTTCACCAGAAGAGCCAGATCTCACTTTGGCTGTAGGCTGGTCATATAGTTGTTCAATCAAAAATAGGAGATACTTGTCAATAGATAAGTTATTCAATTTGTCACATAGTCTTTGCCTAGGCACTAAGTCAAAGGCTGCTCTGAGGTCCATGAAGGCAGCAGCCAACAATCCATCTTTTGAGCTAGTATACTTGTCAACAATGAATTGGAGAGTATGATAATGATCAACTGCACTGGATCCTCCGTGGAATCCTGCTTGCTCTCTGCCCAGGATGGCTTCTTCAATCCAGGGAAGTAACTTCTCATATAACATGGAAGCGTATAATTTGCCCACCATTGATAGTAGACTTATGGGCCAGTAGTTATTTGGGTCTGTTGGATCACCTTTTTATGGATGGGGACTATTACTGCATGTTGCCAAGTGGAGGGCAGAATTCCTGTCTTATTAATTTGTATAAATATTGGTGCCGGAATCTCTGCCCACCAATCAGGATTTGCTTTAAGCAGCTCTGCGTGAATCAGCTGAACACTTGGTGCCTTCCCAGATTTCATTTGAGATATTAAAAGTTTAATTTCCAGTACTGTGACCAGGGGCCAGGTTCGGGTATTTACTGAGGCTAAAGAACACAGGAGCAGAAGAATAGCAATCTTAACTGATACATATAGTTTATTCTGATAAATAGTTTATTTGAAATAGATGATGAGATGAGATGATGAGATTGGATTTATACCCCGCCCTTCACTACCCAAAGGTGTCTCAGAGTGGCTTACAAACTCCTTCCCCTTCCCCTCCCCACAACAGACCCCCTGTGAAGTAGGTGGGACTGAGAGAGCTCTTGACAGAAACTGCTCTTTTTCAAGAACAGCTCTTATCAGAGCTACAGAAATAAAGAATGTATGTTTTCTAGGTACTCTTTTCTAGGAAAGCCAAAAGTTTCTCTGCAATCAGGAATTATAATTTTCATTATTAATGTATTATATTTTACCCCATCCTTCCTCCAAGAAATTAAGGGCAATGTATATGGCTCCCATCCATTTCATCTTCACAACAACCGTGTGCTGAGACAGGATGACTGGCCCTAGGCCAGTGGATTTTGTGAAATTTGAATCCAGGTCCAGTCTGTGATCCTGAAAAATTCTATTCCTCTCTCTCCTAAAACAAACTCACAGTGTGAGTTTCAAAATTCAGTGGTGTTTTTTTTGGTTGATCCTTTTAAGTTACGTTTAGCTCTGTTCAATAGGCCATCTAACCCAGCCCCATTATCTTTAAAGAGAAAATAGACTAATTAAACCATTCCTTACGGAGCATCTAATCTAATTGAAAAAATATTGCCTATGGTCAAATTATGGTTTGATAACAGGAAGCCAAAACTGGGTGATCTAATACCAGAGATAATTGAAAATCACATGTAATTTCCCAATGCAGTCAGATACAAGATTGTTCATGGCTTCTGGAATCCACTGTGTAATAGTGTACCTTTTTCCTGTCTGAAAAGCTGCTTTCTGCCATTACTAAAGTCCATACAAAATGTTGCAAAGTATTGATCTGCAGTCACTGCTGGTGTTGTTGTTTAAGGAATTACTCTTGAATATCATCGTGCTGTCTTCCGTTTTTCATTTTGACCTGCACATTCTGCCCTCTGTTCCCTTTCTGCTTGCCCTCTCCTTCCTGCAGTGGCAGGCCATTTCTCTGACTGTCATTGAGAAAGTTCAAATAGCAGCAGCCATCTTGGGTTCCCTATTCCTTATTGCCAGTATCTCGTGGCTTATCTGGTCAACCTTCAGTCCTTCTGCTAAATGGCAGCGCCAAGACCTGCTCTTCCAGATCTGCTATGGAATGTATGGCTTCATGGACATTGTCTGTATAGGTAGGTGAATAACTCTCAAAGTTACTATAAGATACAGCCAGGTGAATTTTTTCATCAGAAAGAGCTGGGTGATGGGATGTGTGAGAGAGAAGTGGGGAGAGAGAGGGGGGGTGAGGGCACAGTGGTAGTTTCTTTGACAACTTTCAAGGAGTTGCCATTTTTGTATGTTGTATATTCAGCAAAGAAGATTAATTGTCTGATCCAACAGAAATCATTGGGGCAACCTAAGAATCTACCTGAATAACAGGCAACCATTCAAGTTAGTCCTGTTATGGATATTTGCCAGTACTTTGGTATAGAAATTTTTAGCTGTTCCTGAGAATGATACTGAACCATTAGTTCTCCATCTCCAACACTGTGTTACAAATATTTTGAATAAACTTTCTTTTTGAAAAAAAAAATACTGAACCATTAGAAATACAAAACTGTTGCATATTCTATGTCAGGGGTGTCAAACATAAGGCCTGGGGGCTGGAAATGGCCCACCCAGGGCTCTTATGCAGCCCGTGAGCAGCTAGTGCAATGGAAAGAACAGGAGACTGCTCAGGGGGAGTGGGCAGAGCCACTCCAATTGTGGCTTCGGCATGGCAGGACAACCTCATCTGCAGCAGTCAAGCAGCACGGGAGCATCTGCCCAGTGCTGCACTACTGGCTCTCCAGTCCACCCATGTGGGTTTTCCTTTGGACCCCCCTCCCAGCCCACGGGGCCTTGCAGTGAGGATACACCAACTCAGAGCTCACCAGCTGCTGTCCTTCATACAGTTTTATCTCCAGTACCTGGCATTACGTTTTATGGCACACATGGCCCAGCCCAACAAAGTGACATTTATGTCAGATCTGGCCCTTGTAAGAAAGGAGTTTGACACCACTGTTCTATGTTGTGCCTCTCATTGATATTTCAAGGAAAATACCAAAGGTCAAATTTAGATTTGTTGATTTGTTTTCAGTTTATTTTACAATCTGATGCTTAGATGAAGTATTCTGTGTCAAAGTAAGAATGAATTCAAAAATATTTGATGTCAAAATTGAAAATCAGCTCATAACCTAAAAATTTGGAATTAACTTTAGCATTTTATTGATCCAATAACCTGTAAGCACTTCCCTAATATTTGTCACAGGAGACATTAGTTACCTCTGAGCTGCTGCCTCTTCTAATCATGGATGCCTTGTTCTTCATGGTCTGACACATATGGCAGAAGCGATATGAGATTCTTCTGCAAAGGACAGCAGAATGATTTGTCTTGGTGCCTACCTCTACACTAGAAGTTATCAGTGGACTCTCCCTTTTGCCAGTGTTGTGCATTGGTAACATAAATGACTGGCTAGAAATGCTTCTGTTTTTGGTTTTCACCAAATGAGGCATTGATTTGGACAAATGAGGTGCAGTGATCTTTGACTAGATAGCAATTCCATGGACTCTTAAGTAGGTCTCCTTGCTACTGGGTGGGTCCTCTAACTAGTCTATAATGTCCCAGGCCTAAATGGTACAGATTCTGGTGTAAATATAAATAAATATAAATATCAACCAGACTACAGTAACTCTGAAGGGACAAATTGATTTGACATCAGACAAATTTATGAACCTAAACACAGAAGAAGCCACAGCTGAGGTTATAATACAATATTACTATTATATGTGATCTCTTAGACAGTAAGATTCATGAAGTGATTATAATGTAATATTTGTAAATAAAAAACATATGCGTATTGAAGAGCTGCTGAGCTCACAAACTTAAAAGATGTTTTGTTGCAGTAACACAAAGTTGCAGTTACAGTGGATAAAATTATATATAATGTGGATCTGTTCTCATGTACTTAACTGTGGCACATCATGCTATGGCTTTTTGGAAAGGTGAAAGAATAAGCTACAATTGTCTAATGCACTTCAGGTGACTATCTGGATTAGGTAACGTTCTATATGCTGTAAACCTCATAAAATGTTGAAAATTTGATTTAGGCCATATATCATAAAAACAGTAATAGACAGAGGCATTTTTTGGTATTAGTTACTTGTATGGCAATTTATTAGCTTTCCAACTGTGCCTTAAAATTTGAAATTTTTACTCATTATCGCTCATATTGGAAAAGGTAAGAAAAATTTATTTGGCCATCTTGATGACATCATAAAAAGATTAAGCTACCAATCAGAACAGGTTAACACATCAAAACATAAAGCATAGAAATACACCTTTTTGTAAAACTTAAAGAAGTTTTGACACTTCACCTAATACTGACATCTAGTCTGGCCCACAGACTATATAGGTTGAGTCAAAAATACCTCTGTGTGTGTATGTGTGTGTGTGCGTGTGTGTGTATGTGTGTGTGTGTATATATATATATTCCACAAATCATCCTCTCCACACACCCCATAGCCAGTTGGAACACAGAGGTCGTTTGCATATGTGGCCTGATTAGCCCTCGCTCCAATATTCTAAACAGTTTGCTGTTGCTGTTGGAAGTCATTGAATGTGTCCTGAGGTAAAATACATATCCCAATCTTACCCTAAACATTAACTGGGGTTGCCAATCTATCGGTGAGGCCTGGAGATTTCCTGGAAATCACCATGTTCCCCAGCCACAGCACATCATTTCCCCTACTGAAAATTTTCCAGCTATTACAACTGATCTCCAAATGACCAAGATCAGTTCTCCTGGAGACAATGGCTGCTTTGGGCAGTGGACTCTATGGCATTATACCCTGCCATTATCCCCCCACTCCAAATCCCCAGGCTCTACCCCTCAAATCTACAGGTATTTCCCAATCCAGAGCTGGTAACCTTGTAACAGGCTATGGAACTGCTTTCCAGAACCTTGGAATCCAGAAAACATGGCATAGGAGGAGGTGCTTTTCTATTTTAGCTGCCACTGCATAGCCCCAAATCAACATAAGTCAGGGGTGGAGTGTGGGAAAGCAGTGCAATCTCCTGCCTGGAGATTGGTAACCCGAAAGTATTTGTGTGCTAAGAGAAGTCTGGTGACTGCCTAACTACGCAGTCAGTTAGCCTTGAGAAAGGGGGAGAGGCAGATAGCAGACAGCTGCCTGAAAACACACACACTTACACACACATTCCAAAAGGATGCTCGAATGTTTGTAACTCCCTTACGGAGGGAGAGGGAGGGAGAAGGGGGAAGAAAGGTGTATAAATAAACGCTGGGAAGCCGAGAGGTTTCAGACAGTTCCTGCAAGCTTGTATCCTGTCGTCTTTGCTTCGCCTGCACCCCCACACCCCAAGGAGCAGTACCACAGTGGAGGGAACCATGCCTGTTACCATGCGGCTCTTGGGGCAGCAAAATGACTTGAGATAGCCCTACCTTATAGCTAAGCAGAAGGAAATAAACATGGTTCACCTCCCTCTATTATCCCCTTCCTTCCACCGCTCCACCAGCCACAGCTGGGACAGTCACCTGCAGCCATCCATCCAAAGCCTTTTATTGGCATATACATGAAAATACAGTAATACAGTAATCTAAATACAAAATCTTGCAGAATAAAATGAGATTTGCAGAGTAACATCATAGAGTAACATCATAATAAGAGCAGCATCATAGTAAAACCTAATTCATAGTATCACTTATCAGGCCGTGAGACCATGGCACCGCAAAGAAACTTTGCTACTATTTCAGTTATTTCTGTATCTGGATTATCAAGCAAGAAAAGGAGTTTAAAATCATCAGGGCTCTAAAAATTGGGCTAATATGGGATATAGAAGATCCCGACGGGACTCCAGATAGAGAGGGCACTGGAGGCGACAGTTTCAACACAGTCCTTCATACTAGGACAGCACCTGCTAGGATAGGAAATCCCTTGGAATCTGCCAGATAAGATAGTTGAAGGAGGAACATTAAATCTAGGCAAGGATATGGCTCTACGCAAATTTGGAGCTGTGAGTTGATAGAGGTATACTGCTGGAAGGTTTGCATTAGGAACAATCCCCAAATTTAAGGGAGAACAGGTTCTGTTAGCCAGGCTATAAAGAGTTTGTAACTTTGATCCCAATAAACTAGATTTTATTTTTAAAAAGGCCTACAACTCAGAAAGCATAAATAAGGATTCTAGAGATAAATTCAAGGAACTTATTTTGGCTTCATTGTAAGATAGGCAGCTGGAATTAATAGATTCAGAAAGTAGTTGGTACGTATAATTGAAGGGGTCAGAGTTGAAATGGAGTCGTAACCAAAATTTAATAGTGTGGATCCATACCTTAGTAGCCAACAAATTCTGACCACATTCCAAACATAAAGTGGCATATAGAACACACATAGGTACCCCCATGATCTTTCGCAGAAAGGTAGAGTGGACACGTTCAACTGAAATGTCCATTGCATCAATCCAGAGAGGTACCCATACAGTAATTGAGCTCCAGTTTTAGCACTGAAGGCTTTTAAGTGCAGCGGGCACATACTGGTTACCTTGAACAGAAAAATAAAAGCGAGATATTGCTGCAGCACTAACTTTAGCTACATTAATAGCCATTCTGCAATGGTAGGTCTAAGTACCATTAGATTTGAAATAGATGCCCAGCTATTTGAAGTGCTTAACCTGTTCAAGTTCGTTGCCATTAATAATCCACTTATAAGTTTTTCGGGAATAGGGAACGACTAACACCTTTGATTTGTCATAATTCAGATCCAATCTGTTAATCACGCAATATTCATGGCAACGGTTCAGTAAATGGTTTAATCCAACACAAGAAGTAGACAAAAGAACCGTGTCATTTGCATATAATAATAAAGGAATAAAAGAAGAGCCAAGTCTAGGGCTATGACCATCAACAAATGACAAAAAGGGGGCAAGGTCATTTTTAAAAAGGTTAAACAGATGGGGGGCTAAAATGCACCCCTGCTTTATCCCTTTCCTAATACAGATATTGGGGGAAAGTCTCCCAGACGAAGAACACCTGACCTGACAGGATGTGGAGGTGTGAAGTATTTTAATAAGAAATAATAACCTCTTATCCAAAGACATCCCTTCAAGCTTTACCCAGAGAAGTTCCCTTGAAACAGAATCAAAAGCCCCTTTAAGGTCCAAAAAGGCAATGTACAGTTTAGACCTTTTCCTTCTTACTTACTTATTGATCAAATGAGCGAGGACTAAACAGTGGTCCAGAGCTGACTTCCTCTGGCAAAAACCCACCTGTTCTGGTCCTAAAACTTTACTAAATAACATCCAGGTGCTGAGCTTAATTTGCAAAAATTTAGCATAAAGGTTCCCAATGACAGACAAAAGACTGGCAGGGGAGACACCATGATCACTTCTTTCTAGAGCAGCTTCTTTCTAGAGCTCGTTGTATTTCTTCCCACAACAGGAATTACTCCTAGTCTTACATGATTGCAAATCAAAATGAACAGCCTTTCTACTGCTCAGTGGTGGCATTCAGCATGGTGGCTGCCCAGGTAGTCACTGATGATGAATGCTCACAATTTATTGGCTTGCTTGGATTACATATGCCCCAAGGTTAGCATGGAAACCTCGTGTACCATTTAAAATCAACTACACAGAGTGTAAGTGATGCCTTCATGCCTGCACAGCCAGTGACATTTATCAGTTGGTAGCATCCATCACGCTGAGCCTTGCTCAGAACTGACTGAATTGAACAAACAGTTCCTAGGTGGCAGAGCAATAATATATAAATCCCCCTAATGCAAACAAGCGTGAGCACAGCTGGTAGTGAAGCAAAATGGGCAAAGATGAGATTTTAAAGACGAGACATGCAGTTTCCCCCACTCCCCACCCAGCAGGATCAAGGCTAATAAGGACACCATCTCAGAGATTTTGCCCTTGTAAGATTAACAGATACCTGTTTGTGGCAGCAGCAGAAGTCAGATTGAATTCAAAAGTATTTGAAGTCAAAAAATTCAAATTAGGTTAATAAAATGAAAATCTGGAATTAAGTTTAGCTCTGATTTTAATGCTCCAAGAACTTGTAACAAAAGCTTCCTTGGTCGTCTGCCACAAATGTCCTATTGGGCAAACAAAGGTTGCTTATTAGAAAGAAATTAGCTAAAAAGGACCGATGATGTTTATTTGTTTATTTATTTTGATTTATATCCCACCTCCCGTTCAAGCAGGCTCAGGGCAGTCACAACAATAATATCAGAAAACCATTAGTTGAAACAAAAGCAGGTAGCACAATAAATTAGGAAAGTACGGCAGTCGCAGATGTCTGGAGGCCACTAGGTCATAAACCAAAGGACAGTGGAGATCTTATTGATATGGGCTGTATACAGTTGGAGAGCTTCAACAGAGGAGGCCTAGTAATTGGGCACCCGCTGCCTTAACCAAAGTCCTGGCAGAACAGCTCTGTTTTACAGGCCCTTCAGAACTGTAACAGGTCTTGCAGGGCCCTGGTATCAGATGGGAGCATGTTCCACCAGGTCGGGGCCAGGGCAGAAAAAGCCCTGGCCAAGGCTAATTGGACATCCTTTGGGCTGGGGAGAACCAGTAAATGATGGTCCGCTGAGTGCGAGGCTCTCCCGGGCGCATATGGGGAGAGGCGGTCCCTCAGATATGTAGGTCCCAGGCCACATAGGGCTTTAAAGGTCAATACCAACACCTTGAAATGGATCCTGTACTCAGGGGCAGATTAACCACTAAGTAGACTAAGTACGTGCTTAGGGCACCAGGGCCAAAGGGGGCACCACAAAGTTTCAGAACTGTAACAGGTCTTGCAGGGCCCTGGTATCAGATGGGAGCATGTTCCACCAGGTCGGGGCCAGGGCAGAAAAAGCCCTGGCCAAGGCTAATTGGACATCCTTTGGGCTGGGGAGAACCAGTAAATGATGGTCCGCTGAGTGCGAGGCTCTCCCGGGCGCATATGGGGAGAGGCGGTCCCTCAGATATGTAGGTCCCAGGCCACATAGGGCTTTAAAGGTCAATACCAACACCTTGAAATGGATCCTGTACTCAGGGGCAGATTAACCACTAAGTAGACTAAGTACGTGCTTAGGGCACCAGGTCCAAAGGGGGCACCACAAAGTTGGGGAAAGGGTGAAAAGCTTCGTTTGTACAGTCTATTGTGTTACCCTATGAATAAATTTTTGTATTGCTGCAACCTGCATTGTATATCTGGCCTGATAGGTCAACAACTAAAATGGACTGGGGGTCAGTGTGGAAAGGAGGGGAGGGCACCAAGATTGGTCAGTGCTTAGGGCACCAGTGAGCCTTAATCTGCCCCTGCTGGTACTCAGTCGGTAGCCAGTGCAATTGTTGTAGGCAGCACTGGCTGAATGCACGCCTGCACAGCGTTGCAGTCAGCAGGTGTGTCACTGCATTTTGTACTAGCTGGAGTTTCTGGATCAGCTTCAGAGGTAAGCCTGCGAAAAGTGAGTTATAATAATCAAGCTTGGAAGTGACCATTGCATGGGTCACTGTAGCTAAGTCCTGGGAGGAGAGGTAGGGAACCAGTCGCCTGATCTGCCAGAGATGATAAAAGGCCAACCTGGCAACTGCGGTGACCTGGGCCTCCATAGCAAGTGAGGCACACAGGATCACCCCCAGGCTCCTCACCTTCTGGGGTGCTCCATCCAAGACAGAGAGCCTGATTCCCAACTCTACCCCCCTCCCAGCTCAGGTATAGGACCTCCGTCTTTGCTGGATTTAATTTCAACCAACTCAGCTGTAGCCACCCAACCACATAAAAGCATTAATGGCATAGACACTGTCTGTTACGTGTCTGGGACAGTTCCACTTCATGGAACAATCATCACAGAACACAGCATCTTGGGCAGGAGGGAATTTCCC
Organism: Gekko japonicus; assembly: GCF_001447785.1. NCBI lineage: Eukaryota > Metazoa > Chordata > Lepidosauria > Squamata > Gekkonidae > Gekko > Gekko japonicus. The sequence goes on from NW_015171599.1 coordinate 36,503, forward strand.
CAACAACAAAATAATGTGGGTTCAGAGTAGGAAAATGTGGTCATCCTAGAATGGAAGGGGAATCTGGAGGGATGAGATCTGAGTGGCAACTGTGCGGAAGGAGGGAGGGAAGGAGGGAAGGAGGGAGGGAAGGAGG
>NW_015171599.1:37009-40746 GCF_001447785.1 Gekko japonicus
AAGGAAGGAAGGAAGGAAGGAAGGAAGGAAGGAAGGAAGGAAGGAAGGAAGGCTCCTACATGTGTTTTGTTCCCCCTCCCTCAGAGTGGCAGAGAAAGTTAAAAAAATTAGTTAGATATAGTTGCAGTAAGGACTTTTGGAATGTAATTTTATGTGAAAGTAATTCTATTTGCGTTATGGCTGGCAAAACTCAAGTGTACACCACTGGGCAGAGTGGTAGCGGTTTGGTACTTCTCGGCACATTTCTACAAGGGTCTGCCCATTAATTAAATGGCAATTCAGGTGTGTTCTCATCTCTCTGTCTGTATCAGGGAAGGGTGCAATTAAGGAAGCTTGATGTTTTTAAGTTTAAGTGGTGTTCAGGGTCATCAGAGCTGGAAACAACATCTTGTTGAAAAACTCTCAGTGTCAGCAGCTAATGAAAGAAAGGTGGATGAGAGGAAATCCTGGCCCACGGGATGCTGTACAGTGCAGGACCGATTAACAGATGGTGCACACAATGTTGTCATTATCTCCACCCACATCCCCATGGACCTTTTTTCTGGTTGTGCCAGTGTGCTTTGTGTATGTCAGTTAACTAAAACAGCAAAATGTTTATACAGAACATTACTGAGCGTGTGCAAATAATGGATTCATTAGAGGGAGACGCCTCCTTTGTTAAACAGTTCAGTTCCGTTGACCTTTACTGGTATAAAATACCAGTCCAGTCCAGTTACCTTTATTGGCATGTAACCCTTGCAAACCCATATACAAAAAAACCCCCACAACCACAGCATAGAATAATACTTGCAAAATACAGAAACAAGGTATTACCAAGTAAGTATACCCATCAATTAAATAAAGGGCGAATAGAAATGGCATAAAAAAGAAATTTAGCAACAGTTTCTGTTATCTCAAGGTTTGGATTATCAAGAAGAATAAGGATCTTTAGGCAATCAGGATATTCTTCTAATTGAGCCAAAATGAAATTTCAGTCGTAGTGCATGGTAGAAGGGCCACTGCAACAAGACATGGGAAATGGTTTCAATATTATCATTTGTGTATGGACAACATCTGTCAGAAAAGGGCACACCCTGAAAGCGGCCAGATAATAAGGCCCATAAAATACCTTTAAAAGGATTATTATAAAAAGGAATATACATTTAAAACCATGTATAGTCAAATATAATCAAATATAGTCAAATATAGTCAAATATAGTCAAATGGAGCAGCGGTGGCTCAAGTGGTTAAGACACTGAACTGCAGGCTGTGGAAGGTCAGTAGTTCAGCAGTTCAAGACGGAGTGAGCTCCCATCTCTAGTTCCAGCTCCTGCCAACCTAGCAGTTTGAAAGCAAGAAATTGCAAGTAGATAAATAGGTACCACTTCGGTGGGAAGGTAACAGCGTTCCGTGCACCTTGGTGTTTAGTCATGCCGGCCACATGACCACGGAAACGTCTTCGGACAGCGCTGGCTCTTCGGCTTTGAAATGGAGATGAGCACCGCAACCCTAGAGTCGGATTCAACTGGCTTTCAAACAAGGGAACCTTTACCTTTACCTATAGTCAAATATATAAAACATAATGTAGCATAAAACACTTACTCGTTTATCACTGGTTGGGAAAACATTGCTACATTCATTGATATTTCTGGATCAGAGTCATTTAGAAGACGGTGCACTTTTAAGGCATCAGAGAGGTTCGTCGTGTTGGCTAGGATGAGATTTAAATATCTAGCACATACAACCACATCATGTTGACAATGCACGTTACTGGAGCTTGGGGAGGGCAGGTTACAGAGGAGCAGGGCTCTTTTTGTAGCAGGGACTCCTTTGCATATTACGCGACACACCCCTAATGTAGCCAATCCTCCAAGAGCTTACAGTAGCCCCTGTAAGAAGAGCGCTGTAAACGGCCGATCCAAGCGCTTGTCCCAGTGTGCGTAGCTTAGTCCCATTTGGGAACACAGCGCAGAGACCTTCAGGGCAAAGGGAAGCCTCCATCTGCCGGCAGCATGCCAGCAGAGAGGCAACCCTCAGTGCCCCATGGCAAGGGACCCATTGCAAGGGTCCCAGGGGGATACGGATTTTCACACCCCCTCTCATTGCGAAGGTCCGCAGATCACCCCCTAGGAGCTCCCTGGGGATGCAGCCACCATCAGCCCGCCAAAACCGGAAGTCCGGCCTCCCACGATCTCTTAAAGGGCTGACCCACCACCATGCAGTTGATGACAGTAGTAGTAGATGGTAACGGTAGTGGTGGTGGGCGGTGGGTGGTGGGCGGCTCCTAATTGAAAGCCTGGTGGAAGAGTGCCGTCTTGCAGGCCCTGCAGAACTGTACTAAGTTCCAAACAGTGCTAAGTTCTGAAGGGGTGGGCCAAGGGAGTCTGAAGGCTAAGCTACAAGAAATGTTTATGAGTTATGTCCAGATTCACTGCTTTTATCAAAGTCATATGTCAGCTCCAAGAATGTTACTTGCTCTTGAAAAGCCAAAGAAGATGATTTTTCTGAAGGGATTGGCATGGGTGGAGAACAGGGGTCTTGCTCCCATCCAGCTTTTTTCTTGACACTAAAGAAAATTCCTGTGGGAAGTTATTCACATACTTCTGGAGCTACTGGTCACTCACAGCTCAACACAAACTCTCCACGGAAATTGTTCTTGGGGGTTTGTCTCTCATTGAAAGAGAATTTTGGATTAAAACATTGGTATTTGGCGACCTTGTGCTGAAAATTATTGTTGAACTCTCTGAGGAAGATTCTGAAACAGATGGATATCTGGACCTCTGTTGGAGGAAGACAGAGCACATGTTATAAAGAGACTTTGAGTCCTCCCTTTTGAAACTTTTATTTAACAGAGGAGGACTATTATTAATTATAAGGTTGTACAATATTTTTTGAGATTCTATGGAGATGATATTTGATATTTTTGGTATCTCTTATATTGTGAATTGTGATTAAGATGATTAATTATATATGAAAACATTATTGTAAAAATATTTTTCAAAAAAATATAAAATTATTTATGATATGTTATAATTATCTGTGCACGGTATTTGTGGTATTTTGGTTTTCCTACTTACCGTGGGTCCTTTTTTTTTTTGAGCCCCCTGAGGGGATTTTTTAATTGATTTTTTTAACACTACAAAAAACTACAACAGAAAAGGGGGAGGGGAAAACTACATATAAGGGAGAAAGTAAAGAACCCACTACTGACTAAAAACCCAAGAGAGGAGATCCTCTAACTAGCTTTTTCTTAAGCATCCAAACTTATCATCTTTGTACTTCTTATGAACTGTGTCAATCTTTTAGAACTTTTAACCCTCCCCATTTACAGTGCCCCCCATCATCCCCTGGAACCAACGTTCTCAAAGGCACAATTCAGAGTCCTTCAGTCTTTACTTCTTCTCTCTTTTCCGCAGTTTGTAGGGACTTTTCGGGGCTGCTGCCCCCTGCTCAGACAAAGAGTCCTCGCCAGATGAACCAGTTTCCAGCTCGCCACTGGACCTGCTGTCTTTTTCTTTTTTCTCTTCCTCTGACCTTCCCAGCTGCTCCTTTAGAAATTCTTGAGCTTAAGAACAGAGTCTATCTTAACCTTCTTCTCTTTGATCTTAAATGCTACTCCTTCTGGAAATAGCCATTTGTATCCAATTGAATTTGTTTGGAGGAAGAGCACAAGTTCTTTGTATTTCTTTCTCCGTTGCCTTACTTCAAATGGAATATCCTTTAGCGTTCTGACCACATTCTCCTCCACCTTCAGGGGT